>NC_091122.1:16790000-16885000 GCF_040183065.1 Periplaneta americana | reverse complement strand
CACGCTATACTGAACAAAATATGAGGATTATGGAGGACATAATAGACCCTTCTGGCAATCGGGTAGCTCAGTTGGTAGAGCAACTGGCTACAGACTGGGAGGTCCCAGGTTTAATCACGAGTGATGATGGGATATTCTCGTTGCAGAAACTTCCAGAACGGTGTTTCCGGGGGTAAAAGGCTGACCACACCACCTCATTCTAGTGCCGAGGCCATGAAAGCATGGAAATCTACCCCCATACCCTCAAACGTCTTCATAGCGTATACAGAGAATAACTATACGTAACAGACCGTTCTGGAGATTAACTTCTAAAACATATTAAAGACTTACTGATTGCAGTAATCAAGCAATTCAACTTTTAAATTATAAAGTGCAGTATAACAGCCAAGCAAACAAACTTATTTTCAGTCTCAAAGAGCACTTTAACACACAAAAAATAGTTTTTCAGTCTCCAAATACACTTTAACAATAAAGAAATTCAATTCTGTGCAGTCTCAGATATATTTTAGCAATTAAGCAAACAAGTGCATTTAACAATAAGGCAATCCGGTCTTTACTGTCTTCAAGTGCATTTTAACAATAAAGCAATCCGATTCTCTTCAGTCTTCAAATATGCTCTAGCAATCAAAACAAGCAAATCTTTTCTGTCTTCAATCTACATTTTAACAATAAAGCAATCCGATTCTCTTCAGTCTTCAAATATGCTCTAGCAATCAAATAAGCAAATCTTTTCTGTTTTCAATCTACATTTTAACAATAAAGCAATCCGATTCTCTTCAGTCTTCAAATATGCTCTAGCAATCAAAACAAGCAAATCTTTTCTGTCTTCAAGTACATTTTAACAATAAAGCAATCCGATTCTCTTCAGTCTTCAAATATGCTCTAGCAATCAAAACAAGCAAATCTTTTCTGTCTTCAAGTACATTTTAACAATAAAGCAATCCGATTCTCTTCAGTCTTCAAATATGCTCTAGCAATCAAAACAAGCAAATCTTTTCTGTCTTCAAGTACATTTTAACAATAAAGCAATCCGGTTCTCTTCAGTCTTCAAATATGCTCCAGCAATCAAACAAGCAAATCTTTTCTGTCTTCAAGTACATTTTAACAATAAAGCAATCCAGTCTTTGCTGTCTTCAAGTGCATTTTAACAATAAAGCAATTCGATTCTCTTCAGTCTGAAAATATGCTCCAGTAACCAAACAAGCCAATCTTTTGTGTCTCCAAGTACATTTTAATAACAAAGCAATCCAGTTTTTTCTGTTTTAAAGAGCATTTGAACAATCGAGCAATTCAATTCTGTTTAGTCTTAAAGTATACTTTAAGAGTCAAACAAAGCAGTATTTTTCTGTGGGAAAGATTTTCATTTGCAAACAGTGTCACAATATTGAAAAAAAAAATGTTCGGTGAATATTTAACACAAATTTAAATACACCCTGTATACATTCTATACACTCGATCACAATTTTCCATGGAAAAGGATTTTATGTGACAAATCCCCAAACAGTATTACAATATTGAAAACAAATGTTCGGTCGATAGGAACACCGGTACGCTCCTAGAATATTTAACACAAAATTAAATACATCCTGTGTACACAGTTTACTTTACACTCCATCATAATTTTCCGTGGAAAAGGCCTTTATTTGCACAATCCCTGAACAGTGTCACAATATTGCAAACGAAATGTGATATTGAAGCAAACGTCCGATATCGTACACATAAAGCAAACTCATCTGAAATGCAAATTTCAGATCGCATCTATTGATTATAAAGACGTATAGAAAGGAAATTGCATTAGCGGAAATTTTATGCCGCAACAGGTCCGGGATTTGAGGGTCTAACAGAGCCCCGACTTCCGATTACAGCGGCGGAGGCAAAATTGAATGTAGCTTCCTGCTGTGTCGACAGAGGGGAGGAAAGCAGCCACGGTCTGGTCCGATCATGACGTGAAATATCGTCACATGTTTACATTAAATTACAGATGTATGAAATAGAAAAAAAATGACAGGGGATTTTAAGTAAAACCAAATGATTGCGTGAAACGTCTAGATTCGAATTAAAATAATCCAATACAACATGTAGCTACTTCTTAACACTGTAGTGAATTTTATTTGATATTGATGTACTCGTACTTGGTCGTAACTTTTGCCTAAGGGTCCAACGCAAAAGCATGCCCATATTACACTATCTACCAAAAAGTAATTGGGCACAATTTTTGCACCTTTAGAACCTCGTGGTACCACCTCTTGTTGCTATAACAGCAGCCACTCTGTCAGGCATGTTCTCCACTAGTTTGTGTAGGATATCCACTGGAATGCGTCGCCATTCCTCTTGCAACATGGCACTCAGTTGGACAATGGAAGTTGGCCGCATCTCCCGAGACCTCAATCGCCGGTGCAATTCTTCCCAAAGGTTGCCCAAAGGTGCTCAATGGGATTGAGATCAGGACTCTGTGCAGGCCAGTCCAACCGGTGAACATTATTGTCTTCATACCACTGCACAGTAGTCGCCGAAACATGAGGCCAACTTCCATTGTCCAGCTGAGTGCCATGTTGCAAGAGGAATGGCGGCGCATTCCAGTGGATATCCTACACAAACTAGTGGAGAGCATGCCTGACAGGGTGGCTGCTGTTATAGCTACAAGAGGTGGTAGCACGAGGTTCTTAAGGAGCAAAAACAGTGCCCAATTACTTTTTGGCAGATAGTGTATTATAGGCTAAACACACTTGGCTATTATAATTTTCTTAATTATTTATTCTTACATATATTCCATTTAGATAAATTGTTTGTCGTCATTTTCCTCGCAAATAGCACGAAATTTTACGTAGATTAATTATCAAAGAAAAAGTTACATCATGGAATAGCCACTATTTCAGGAATACCAATTTAGGAAAACAAAAAAGTGTTCCTGTTTTTGAGAGCTTCTTGATCTTCAGAAGGTTTGTTTCCTGCGCAATAAAGCAACAAGCTTTAAGGCAAACGCAACGCAACAGTGGTACTGACTTCTTTGGAAACGTACAATGACTTGTTTCGTCACCAGATCTTAACATGACCTAGCATTTAGTGGCAATATTGAAGGACGCAGTACAGACTCTGATGATGAAGGGACGAGGAGATCATAGGTATTCTTGGAGTACACTGATACACACTTCATAGCGGTTCTAACGACATGGGATGGGTTAGGCTTACAACTTTTTTGTCACACTACTATGCTTCTATTCTATATGATCATTGATCAGATGTGTAGGACAATGCCCACTGTTTTTGCTGGCTTAGTTTCTCGGTATGTAACATAAATACTTTCTCTGTCTCCTTATTTGACGACACATGAAGCTGTAATATTTATTCCAAATACTGTAAATATATATATATATATATATATATATATATATATATATATATATATATATATATATAATTTGAACTGGTAATGGAAATTACGGGAAAATGGCTGAAGGGATTTTAATTAATGACCCGTCATTTTGAAGCTTGGCATCCAAGGATTTTCAGAAAAATAGTAACTTTCAGTGAAGCGTTAGTTTTCCTACATAATTTTCCTATTTTCCAAAATCCATCTTTCGTCAGTTTTGAGAACTAATTGCATTTCAGAATAAAACAAAACACACACTGCAATAAACAATAGGCTATTACACGAAGGCCATGACCTGCAGGATTGCTGACATATTTAGAGCTCAAATTCAATTAGTTATTAGAAACTTCAAGGCTTACTAAAATAGTTTATATGTCTGATTCTGCGGTGTGTAATTTTCTAGTACAGTGTGTGTATTGGATATTAAAGTCTAGAAAACTTGAGGTAGTTTGATGACATTTTTACCATTAGAAATGAAATATTATTATAGTTAATGCCATGATGTGAATATTTTTCATTAATAATTATACATATTAATGTTATATTGATGATATGAAAGTGAAACGTTTTTTGGGGTTATATAGGTAGATGTAGAGAATATCTTAAATTAGATCTTCATTTCTGTAATTTACTGAGTGGCGGCTATTATATAAGTACAAAACTTGAGTAAGATAATAATATTGTTATTTAAAATCAAATATTTTTATAGTTATTAATCAAGTGGGGTTGGCTCTTTTTCATATACTTAATGGCGGTGTGGTGTAGATATTTATATGCGTCATTCTCTTCAGTAATGGCTCGAGAGAGCGCAAAAATTACAGTTCCTAAGGAAAGACCAAAAGTTATTAATTACTGATAAAATAAGAGGCCTACAAAATTTTGTAGTCTCCCGATCATTTCAGCATGATATCTTAGCAGGATAAAATGATTTTACCCTCTACATTTCAAGCTCTACATACGAAGATGCTATGTCTATTGTTCGAAAGCATAGCAAACCTGACTTTTTTAACTTTCACCTACAATCCACAATGACCTGAAATAGCTATTGCTTTACTCCCACATGACAAACCCACTGATCGTCCTGACATTGTTACTTGGGTTTTCGCGTTAAAACTAAAAAACTGAAGGTGGATAGGTTCAAGAAAAAGTATTTGGCACAAAAAAAAAAACATTCAGAGGGAGCATGTTTCATTATTATAGAAGCGAATAACTTTCAAAATGTCTGGTATTCTTCATTTAAAATAGAATTGAAAAATGTTTATTTGAACGTCTAATGAACTTAGTTTTCAGCATTTGCTGCACAAGCCACTAGTTACACTATATTATTATTATTATTATTATTATTATTATTATTATTATTATTATTTAATCAACTGTCCGAAGAAAGGTCTAAACCTCACAAATGATACCAACAAGGCACCACTGACAAGGCAACTAGGCCAGGAGATAATGGGGTAAGATTATTTTTATTATTATTATCATGATCAATCTTTCCCAGTTTATCTCACGAATTGAATACAAAACTGAAACTACGACTTTTCAATACGCGGATATGTAAATTAAGAAATAATAATTTTTATACGCCAGACACAATCTTACGCATTTCTCCACTCACGATATTCCGCATCTGAGGATGGATTCTTCATCCTCTTAGCACATGTTCAAATCCCGGCTACAACAGGACGTCTAAGTGCGTTTCCATGTCAACACCGTCAATACAGTCTCCACTAAGGCCCTGTTTGCACGTCCAAACGAATTATAAACTGATTGGATTAAAGGATGTTTTCAATGTGTGGCACGCAAACCGCAGGTGGATCTATCGGACGCTAGATTGCAGTTTCTTATTGCAACGAATAGTGACAGGAAAAATAAGAAATTTCAAATTCTAAATCATTTCTGCTGACGTTATGGGAACAAAGGTTGTCACGGTTCACAAACAAACCCATTTCCAGGACGATACAAGAAATTCCATTTCTTGTATAATAAGGCAGTGCCAGAATTTTTTAAGATTGTATAGAAAATGAAGGAAATAGAGCAGTGATGTCAGAGCAAGCGCATTTTTCTGACCTTTACGTCGTGCGCGGGCATCAAGCGCTAGGTATGGAAGGAGACTGGATTATGTATATGAATAAGCAGCCTGTTGGATTTAGAAAACAGTGGTGCACAAACTTCAAATGGAACGTGAAATTTTATGTTGTTATTTTTATATGGCTTCTTTCTGTTTGAAATTATCTATATTATCTGTAAAACAAAAGTACTAACACCAATTTCTTAATATTGTTGTTGTGTTTTAAACGTTAATAACATAATAAAGAGTTAAGAAGGAATATTCACATAAATTCCATAGTAGTACAACTATACTGTACTAAGTGGATGAAACACATCATTCATAAAGCAACTGATAATCCAAAGAGATTGAGTATGACAAGATAAGTTGGAATTGATATTGATGGTATTTTTAGCCTTATAAAAGTAACCAATAAACTAATAAAAACAATAATATAGTACAAAGCAAAGTTACTGAGGTATATATTTTTAACTGTAACTAATATTACATAACAAAATTTTATTGCATTATGCTTTTAAGGTGATATTGGTGCGCAACTTCCTATCATCAGAATATTAAATTATTTTCTCGAATTCTGCTGAAGCTATAGAGCTGACGTTTTACAAACACATGGGCACATATCTTTTGTTTATGATGTAACAGTAGTTGCTTTGTTAATTCATTTTCTTACAAACATTTTCCATGCAAATATTTTCATACACTATCTTCAGTAATACGTATTTACGATATATTAGATTTACGAAAACATGTTTCAGTACCTGTAAGGCGACTAAACAAACATAACTGAAAATTTCACTTTTCTGTAAAAAAAAAAAAATAAGAAAATATTCCTTTTGAATAGCAAACTTGTGAAAAACGAGTATTAAAATTAAAACTTACATTCTTATAACGCAATTATAGCTACTTCTCAGACAAATCTAAAAATTAACATGGATACAGTTTTAATAAGTTCTCTTCCCTTCATTCCATGAATCAGTGCTGGTCATCCCTGTATATAGCTCGACCAAGCAACATATACTGTACTACCTCTTTCGTCTGTCTCTTTCCTTTTCGCTGTAAAGCGCTCAGGCTCTCCTGAGCTCTAAAGCGTTCGCTTGCTCCTATGGACATCTTTTGACATGATTGAAATAGAGCAATAAAGTAACTTCTTACTTTTGAAAAATCCTGTACTTAAACCTCTCATATGACCCTATCGAACTATCAACAGTAAAACTTTTTCGTTTGCGAAGTGTCCAGTAAATTTTACCCGGAACCCTTTCCTCAGAGACGGGGTTATGTCGTAACTCCACCCACCAATTTCCCAGCTTAATTCCCTTTAGATTTGATAGCCGTTGTAGGCCTATTCCATGGCCCTCGGACAGATTTGATCGGACCTAAAAGAAAACATGACCGCCGATGACACCATATGGGTAGGATAGCTGAATGGGTTTTACATTGTATGAATGTGATGTGAAACGTAATTTTTCGATTGGAAGCAAAAGTTTATTAAGTTACACTGATTACATTAACAAATGTACATCGGCTGAAATAGGATCCTCCCAGCTTTGTGCATTCAGCTCATTATTTTTTCACACTTCATAATTCTCTGTGTATGCTTCACAAAAGCTGTTAGATGTGGCAAGCACAAAAATCAATGCAGCGATAAAGCGACGCACCATGTTTTGGCGCCAAAATCTAATTTCTGCTGCTACAATTTGATATCCACGGTGTTTTGTTGTAGTATATTGCGATACAAGAGTGGTAAGTGCGTTATAACAGAATCGAGGAAACAGTTATGAAAGATGGGGCGATGTCGAGGGTTTTCTATTTCTGAGATAATGTTACGCACTTACTGCATGCTATTTTTAGGATTGCAAGAAATGTATAGTTTTACGTAATTTTCTGCATTGGAAATATAGAGTAAATTAATTTTTAAAGGGCTTTGAGTATTGTTTTCATGCAGACCAATACGTAACTAAATAATCACAAGAATAGAGTTTGTAGATGCTTGATCAATGTAACTATAGTCGCGACGCTGTTATTCCCGGCGTGACTCCTCCTCTTCGCTTACGTCTTAGGAAGTGAGGGCTCTATAAAGTCTATGTAGGTAGTATCGTTCGCCATTTTTGTTCTTTCGTTGCCGAGCTACCAGACGAAGAATCTATTTGTCGTACGGTTAAACATTATCATGTCGTAGCTCCTGTGATAGTAAATCAAACGCAATGTAATTCAGCAAACATTTGTGCGGCAAATAACGTCCTAGTGTGCTTTCTGCGAACGCCAACGAAAGAGCCAAAATGGCGGGCGATAATAAGTATTTATTGAGCCTTACGAAATGCATAATGTCTTCATCAGCGAATCACAAGACGCACACGTTTAAATGTAGCCGACCTGCAACGTGATTGGCTGCCGGAAATTAGAGCGACGGGACTATAGTAGCCGTATTTAAGCGAGCATTATTATACTAGAAGATTAGTTATAGTTGGTGTTATAAGTAAAGCTGTGACTTGTAGACACTAAAGAAGTGGAAAATAGAAAGGTAAAAAGGCAGTGAAATACTTGAAATAGGCATTTGAAGGGTTCAGAGCCATAGTGGGCCAAGCGCCATTTATTAAAAACAGAGAAATCAAGGGTTAAAGTTAAGTGAATACCATAGTTTAATGAAGATTGACATATCATTTAGTTTTAATGTGTATATTTTATTATTACTTGCTATATGTTTCCATTGAATTATGCTAATAACTTCATTTTAACCCTTGTTTTCTACGGTTTTAAAAAATGGCGCTCAGCCCACTATGATTCTGAACACTTCATTTATAATTTACATGCACTAAAAATACAAAATACGCTGTTAATAGGCATTTATTTCAATTCAATTATTATTTTCAAATTCATCTTTCTCATACGCTTTGTAATGTGTAATGCTACTGTCGTCAAGAAAATATTGCACATTATTATTATTATTGTTGATTAGAACTGAAGACAATAAAGCTACAAAAACTTACTGAGCTTTTCATGTAATAGCTGTGTTTGTGTATTAAATTATTTTAAAATGGTGTATACCCTTCAAGAGAGAACAGAAATCATCCTTATCGATTAAATTTAGAAAATTACACGAAATAAGCTGTGTTTTCATCCTACAATCAACTGACAATAACAAAAATACAGGTTGCCAGGCGACGATAGAAAACAAAATATGCGAAAACAAGTGAATGAGGAGTATAAACAATTGAATGCTCTGTCATATTTAAGTATACAAATATGGGGGTGCCATTTGAAATTTCAATGTGAGGATGGGTGGGATGTGGGGTGAAATATAAAACGCAATTATGCCTGGTTTCAGACTTCTCCCCCAATGTCTAAATTCATTTAAAATTTAAAAAAGCAGAAAGATTACCCAACTGAATTGTTGTTTAAACATTTCAAAGTTTTCAATATTAAACAAAATAATGTATTATTTTATTTTATAAAATTATTTTCATAGAAATTTTAATAACTTTGAAAGGGATAGATAGATAGACAGACAGACAGACAGACAGGCAGACGGACGGACGGACGGACAGACCGACCGACAGACCGATAGACAGACAGACAGACAGACAGATAGATAGATAGACAGACAGACAGACAGACAGACAGATAGATAGATAGATAGATAGATAGATAGATAGATAGATAGATAGATAGATAGATAGATAGATAGATAGATAGATAGATAGATAGATAGATAGATAGATAGATAGATAGATAGATAGATAGATAGGTAGGTAGCTAGGTAGCTAGGTAGGTAGGTAGATAGATAGATAGATAGATAGATAGATAGATAGATAGATAGATAGATAGATAGATAGATAGATAGATAGATAGATAGATAGATAGATAGATAGATAGATAGATAGATAGATAGATAGATAGATAGATAGATAGATAGATAGACAGACAGACAGACAGACAGACAGACAGACAGACAGACAGATAGGCAGGCAGGCAGGCAGGCAGGCAGGCAGGCAGGCAGGCAGGCAGGCAGGCAGGCAGGCAGGCAGGCAGGCAGGCAGGCAGGCAGGCAGGCAGGCAGGCAGGCAGGCAGGCAGGCAGGCAGGCAGGCAGACAGACAGACAGACAGACAGACAGACAGACAGATAGATAGATAGATAGATAGATAGATAGATAGATAGATAGATAGATAGATAGATAGATAGGTAGGTAGATAGTTAAATAGGTAGGTAGGTAGATAGGTAGGTATGTGGGTAGGTAGATAGGTAGATAGCTAGACAGACAGACAGACAGACAGACAGACAGACAGACAGACAGACAGACAGACAGACAGACAGACAGACAGACAGACAGATAGATAGATAGATAGATAGATAGATAGATAGATAGATAGATAGATAGATAGATAGATAGATAGATAGATAGATAGATAGATAGATAGATAGATAGATAGATAGATAGATAGATAGATAGATAGATAGATAGATAGATAGATAGATAGATAGATAGATAATCTGTTTTCTTTAAATGAGTTAAATTTAAATAATTAGTTATTTAGACTGGAAAGTTTTGAAATGAAAGCTCTGTATAAATAATTTATACGAAAAGTCAAATCTATTTTTACATTATTCCAAAACACAACAATTGAAATATAATAGTTTTCCACAAATTTCCCCACTAATTATAGATCATACAACAAAATTAAAGAATAAGAAGAGGTTCCTCAGCATCCCGTATCAGAAACCTGGAACACTTTATTACAGTCATTGATAATGATGATGATATGATGATGGTGATGGTGATGATGGCAATGGCGATTATAAGAGAAAGAACCTGTGGACAGAAGTTGAGTGTAAAAGTAAGAATCAAGTTATGAAAAAATGAGGAGAAATGCATGAGCTTCGAACTAAGATCCGTTGGTGAGAGATCTACATTTAGACGGTCAGACATGCGCAGTGCCTAGAGCGGAAGCGCATCGATTTCTTCAGGAGAGGAAGGGTCACATCCCGACCACACAGACCTGTAACGAAGTGCCTTCGCTTCTTAGTTTATGCAACGACGTGGTATCAGTCATGCACGTGCAGTGACAGCTACTCCTTGCACAAAGCTGTCCCAAGGCATGGTGGGTCTGGAGGTGGGTATAAGAGCTGCAATGGCCGATTACATAGCCCTACCCCACGGACATGTCCATTATACCAGAGGTATTGTTCATCTTCAACTCCTTTCTTTAATTCGCCCTTCCCTAAGGGTCTCCACGCCTTCATGTCTTCATTTTAATTAGTCTGTCTCATTCTTGGTGCTTTTCTACAACATATTCTGTTACTCCGTTTCTTTTGTTTCATTTCATCTGCCATTCTCTTTCCCTTTAATTTACTTCACTCTTTTCTTTTGATACGAAACATCTATGTTCGAGATACAAAAGAAAAAAACTGTAACATTTTGACACGAAAAGTTTACTCGTGATATCATGGAAAAACAAGTTTAATAACTCACAGCCTTGTCGTTTTCAAGCCGTCCATTTCGCTCCATTGTCTATTTAATGTGCCTCGAAGCCATTCATAAGTTGTTTGTTGTTTAGTCAACTGTCCGAAGACAGGTCTGAACCTCACAAGCGGTACAAACAAGATACCACTTATGAGGCAAATAGGCCAGGAGATAACGAAATTGTGTGGCGAGTTCCTTTCCCTCCGAAAATCGGAGTTAGGTAAATGGCTCACATAGACACTTCTACTCAGCCCCAATTTCTCTTGCAATGACGCGTTTTCGCGTATCTTTAAAATGTTTTTCCTCCCATTTTCCTTTTCATTCATTCATTCTCGCTTCATGAATCTAATTTATTGGATAGGGTGTACTTATCCTGCCTCTAATAGTGTTTGCTTAATTCTCTACCAAACTTAAAAATTACATATCAAGAATAAAAACGTTTCACGCAATCCAAAGGATTTAATAAATTCCTCTGTCACTTTTTTTTTACTTTGTTTGTTTTTTCTTTCTATCTTTCTTTCTTTCGTTCTTTCTTTCTTTCTGTTTTTATTTGCTTTTTTCTTTCTATCTTTCTTTCTTTCGTTCTTTCTTTCTTTCTATTTTTATTTGCTTTTTTCTTTCTTTCTTTCGTTCTTTCTCTCGTTCTTTTCTCTCTTTCTTTATTTGTTTGTTTTTCTTTCTTTCGTTCTTTTCTCTCTTTTTTTATCTGTTTGTTTTTTCTTCCTTTCTTTCTTTCGTTCTTTCTTTCTTTCGTTCTTTCTGTCTTTCGTTCTTTTCTCTCTTTCTTTACCCGTTTGTTTTTTATTTATTTATTTATTTCGTTCTTTCTTTCTCTTTATTTATTTTTTCTTTCTTGCGTTCTTTCTTTCTCTTTATTTATTTGTTTGTTTTTCTTTCTTTCTTTCGTTCTTTCTTTCTTTTTATTTATTTGTTTTTTCTTTCTTTCGTTCGTTCGTTCTTTCTTTCTCTTTATTTATTTATTTGTTTTTCTTTCTTGCTGTCTTTCGTTCTTTCTTTCTCTTTCTCTATTTGTTTGTTTTTTCTTTCTTTCGTTCTTTCTTTCTCTTTCTTTATTTGTTTGTTTTTTCTTTCTTTCTTTCGGTAGTTCTTTCTTTCTCTTTCTTTATTTGTTTGTTTCTTTCTTTCTTTTAGTACCCCTATCTTGTTACATTCCGTTTCTTTTCCGCTCTTCCTTTCTATCCATCCTTCGTCCTTTCTCCTTCTCCTTTTTTGTTCGTTGTATTTTACTCTTCTGATTCTCTTTTTCGTTCTTTTTTTCTTTCTATCTCCCTCCTCTCATGTTTTACATATTTCACCATTTCAGTAAAGTTCCTTCTTTCCATGCACATTTCCCCAGAAATCTGACAGCCCGCACAACATCTGACAGCCCGCGGTGGCCGGAAGCCTCCTGAATGGACGCATTGTTGCGTGCATCAACTCGACACGGTCCGCATTGTGCACACATCCGTATCGGCACTAATATAGGAAATGACGTAGTAACGACCTAATGCTTTCCAACATGTCGACAAATTGCGCCACTGTGACAATCGTCATCATAGTCTACTCAGACCTACAAAAAACATAATGCAAATAGTATGCTAGTCGATAAGAATGAGGCCAATTTATGCGCTTCTAGATATCTATAGGCACCGTGCAAGCTCCTCTCGTGGCGATTGTTGTTATTAACTGCGGGACAGCAGTGATAGAGTTGTGCTTGAAGCGTATGAATATACTTAACATCTCAGGTTAAATGATTAGAAATATGGATGATCCTAAAAAGCAGAAAGGTAATGCAAATTGCTGTGTTCTTGAGTGTAGTAATGCTTTTAGGAACACACCAACCGATATTGTTTTTATTCATTCCCAAAACAGAAAACTCAGGCGTAACGACGCTAATTGTGGATCCATTCAGTACGCAGACGAAAGTAAATAAGGCTACACTGCTTGTAATCATAGTATTATTATAGGCCTATACTAGGCCTGATATAAAAAATAGAATATATATATAGTATTACGTTTATAAATAACCATTAAGTTAACAACGACAGGAATTTATCATTTAAATTTCAAAAAGTACATAATTACTGAGTTTTTTACATATATATTATGTATAATATTAGCAACAATAAATAATAATATACTTATTTTTAAATGTATTCATATCGATATTTAATTCTTGATTTCAAGTGCTGATGATTCCATCTTGGAAACCAACACCCGTAGCAAGAATTTGCGGTATTCATTTTATTGGGAACGAGATCAGAACACCCCCAAAACTAGCATACCGTTCCCAGTATTTTTATAAAAGATTACAAGAAAAAGACTGCCTCATCTCAACTAGCTCCGGAAAGGTACGAAAGAGACGCATAAAGAAGAAGAAAAGATGAAAATTTAAGTTTTATGGAAGGCGAATGCTCAGCAAGTGTTATTTCGAAAAATGAAGTAGCCATACAGGCAGAAGTAAATGAAACCATTCTTAGTGATTTTGTATTTTCTTTCACAATTGAATTGTGTGAATTGTCTACTCAAGTGTCTATTCCATTACATGCCGAACTGAAGTCACATAAGAAATGTTATGACAAGCGTTCAGGAACAGATGATATGTTTAATGAAATGCAAGGTTTCCGAGATTATTCTGCAATAAAATATGAGACAGAACTACCAGACTTAATGGGAGTGACATTTGTAGTTTCGAATATATTGTTAAAATTGCTGCCAATTGAAACAGAATCATACCCGTAGAATCATAATAAGAAATATTTCCAATTCTAGCATTTAACCCAAAAATAGCTACCATAGATAGTCGAAACGCCCCAAGATCTAGACCACACATTTTTATTAGTGAATTTCACATCGAAAGCCTTCGAAAAATTCTGTCCAAGAGTAAGATTAATAAAGAAAATCATCTACTCATATTTTGCAAGTAAAAGGAAAACTGGATTGTCGTATTCTGCTATGAGGGTGATGTTCTGAGTTAATCGTACAGTTATAATTATGATGTATTTTACCGCCACTTTAATGTTGTTGACATCCAAAATGGTTACTGTAATTTTGGGTTTAGGCCTAGCAGAGAAAGTATTCAGGAAACAATGCCTGCAATATTGAAAAATGTAGAGTGACAATTAATTGTTCAGAAGTGGAACAGCCACCCAATGTGGATCAGATGGTGGCCTTCAAATCTAAATGCTACCGAGGCAGATCGAGTAACACATTCATAACAACTGATTGCGGATTATTGACTTTATTAGAAGGTGGTGATGAAGTCAGGTTTTCCCGGAATAATAACAAACCTCTCCGATAAAGGGATCATTGTTGTTACTCCACCGTATCTGCACGATGGTAAATTAACAGCTGAAGAAGTCTAAACTACTTTCAGCGTTGCCAGTGTTCGAATTCATGTTGAAAGGTGCATTCAGCAAATTAAAATATACAGTATTACATTTTACACAAACTATCAATTGAACTGCTTCCGCATGTTGATCTTGTTGTTTATTCAACTGTCCAAAGAGAAGTCTGAACCTCATAAGTGATACCAACAAGGTACCACTCATGAGGCAACTAGGCCAGAATATCATGGGGTAGAGTGGCCAGTTCCTTTTCCCTTCCATTGCATATATCGCCGACTAGCTACAAATTACACTAGTCAGACTTCAGATGCATACAAACAATTGTTCTTCCTCTGACACATATCGTCAAGTGAGATGTACAGCCTGATAACAGATGTACCTATCAGCCAGAACCTCAATCAAAGGTAGTATGTTGATGATATTGTTCATTATGTGTTGTGTTTTAGAGAATTTGCAGTCGCCCATTATTTAGGAAGTGTAATTAAGACTACTTTTAGAATTAAATCACATTAAAATACGTAATTTATAGAGACATTATACACACAAATATTACGTACGTCATGACATCAAATATAAGTATATCAATGTTTTCGTAATATGACTGTTCACCCTCATTCAATGGTCTGAAATCTGATTTAAATGCCAAACAACTTCACTGATATTTCAGGAACTTTGTAGTTACATTTTTACACTCCTCTAGCAGTACTGAACTTTCCACCGAGTCCATAAAATAATTAAAGATTGGAGATTGCTGGGTTTGCAGTGAAAGACCTGCCATTGGGCAGAACACTATGAATCAATAAACCCATTCTTACTAATATTACAACTTTTTATCGGCAGAAAGCCGCATGTAATTTCTATATCACACATGACTAGTGAATGACTGCGAGCCTGTAGTTAATTAGGAATTGAGACACTGCGCGGCGCCACCAGTACGATTTTGAGACCCATGCACGGTGCCTATAGTATAAACCAGTGACCGGCATGTTCCGTGCTCTGTGACGTCATACGACGTAGCCGACTTGCTCTTTGCTCGGCAATCTCTGCATACTGAGCACAGCGTGGAGAGAAGGTTCATCTGAACAGTGGTGGTGCGGCGTCTATGCACTGACAGAGCGCGATCCATTCTTCTGAGATAGTATGGGAACAGCACAATTACAATACATTTGTACGAAAACAAAACTGTACAACCTTCATAAATCAATGTAACAAAATATTTTGGTTTGTAATCAAATTTAATGTACTTACAATAACATTAAACTCATAATACAGCCACTTGCAGAAGCGTTTGCATATATAAATGAAATTCCGAAACTGCTATAAACATACAAGCATATAAATAAATACTTTAAGCAGTACTGAAACACTTTGTCTACTCGGAAACTTGAAAACAGTTCAAGTGTTTTTTAACACACGTTTCTCTACATAATATACAGATTAAACTACATAGGCCCTATCTTGGTGAGTAGTATGCAAAGTATACTGTATTTCAACTTCTGAAACACACCATCACTTTGTGTAACTACCGTGCCCAAGCTAAACGCTTTGTCGAAATTTTTTTCCTCTTTTTTCGCGCACTAATTTTGCAATATTTGGAGTCATAGTCTGGCTAACACACAAGCGAAGAATATGTTTCAAGTTCAGATCAGACAGGTGGTTTCTATGTTGTGGTTTGCAGATCTTCATACAGAAAAGAACTGTTGACATACATACGTAGATCCGAATATGCTCAACATCCTAGCAGCAAATCTATACAATCGAGGGAATCTTGCCTGGGGAAATCTTCTATAAAATGTAGATAGATCATTTTTGTTTTCAAAGGGGTCTTTCATTTCAATATCATTTTGCAAATCAATGACTTCCAGTTGCAATGATGATGGAACACTGTCAATATTCACTGAAAATGTTGTCGCAAATATGGAAATATCAGATTGAAGATTTGCAAACTCTTGAAATCTGCAATCAAATTCCTGACTCAGTTCTTCTAATATTTGTGCATACTTATTCGTGTCTGCAATTGGGTGACACACTGTAGACAGACTGCTCGCTCTCCCAAGCTCTTGCGATCTGACTGGCTCTTACGTCACAACTGCAGCATCTGCCGGCCACTGGTATAAACTTTTCAGTAACGTTTATAATAATAATAATGATTTATTTTAGCTGGCAGAGTTAAGGCCGTAAGGCCTTCTCTTCCACTTAACCAGCAAAAAGTGTATATACATATGCATGAACTTACAAAGAATCCAACAATTTGATTTAGATGAGAGTTACATGTATACAAAAGTTATTTACAAATTAAACAACAAAATACTATGAACTATTAATTAAACACTGAAATAAACTGTGTAGCAGAATTAAACTAAAATACATAGAATGTTAATATATTTCAAATAATATTAGATAATAGAAAGAGATTATTACGAGACAATTAAAATACAGCACAATCAGGATGATGTCTAAAGAAAAAAGTAACAATGTAGTCAGTGATAGTTTAAATCAGTATGATTGGAGTGAAATGCTAATAAGGTTATCTTTTAAGCTGTTCTTAAAGGTGTTTATTGTCTTGCAGCCCCTAATACTTTGTGACAAGGAATTCCATTGACGCGAGGTGGATATTGTAAAAGATGATGAATAACAAGATGTTCTATGAAGAGGTATACTTAGCGTGCCACAGATAAGTGATCTGGTATTTACGTCGTGGTTAGAGTATAGATAAGAGAAACGAGACGAAAGGTAATTTGGTGTTGAAGTGTGCAGAATTCGAAAGAGTAAAGACAAAGAGTGTAAAGTTCTACGTTCTTTAAGTCGGAGCCACGAGAGACTTGCGAAGGACGGTGATATGTGATCATACCGTCGGATGTTGCACACGTATCTGACGCACATATTCTGAGCTCGCTGTAACATGACTGAATTCAGAACTTAGGTCACTTAACAAAACGTCACAATAATCGAAGTGCGGCGTTACTAGGGTTTGCACTAGGGTAAGTTTTAGTTGCTGGGGCAAGAAGTTTCTCAAGCGACTCAAACAGTGAATGGAGGAACAGATTTTTTTATCGTTTCTTTAACTTGAAAATTCAAACTTAGATTATACGAGATTATTTACGAGATTATCGAGGAGTAGCCTTCGAAACGTTGCCGAATCTGTGCTCCAAATGAATGTGGTTTTAAAAATCTTCGCAACAATGTTTACTAGATTAGCGAGGAGTTGTTTGTCGTTATGTGTTTGTGCTTCAGCCAATTTATTTGCTTCTAGAAATCTTTCATGAAACTTCTCATTAATGTTTACCAGATCATTCACTTGTTTGTACTGTAGTTTTCAACTCGTGGATGGGACTGTGATCCAGTACATTCATGTACTTCTATTCCCCGCCGTTTCCACACTATTTGAGACTGTTAAACGAACAGCGTTTATATAAAAAAACTTGCTCATAACACACAACCGCTGGGGAATGGTTATTCCTCAAACTTTATGAATAACGTCCCATCCCCTGTAACAAATGGTAGTCTTGAAGATGCAAGTAGCAGGAATGTAAATAAGAAGTGCATAGAACTTTCACCAGATTTAACTCGTAAAATTGCTGTCGTAGTAGAATAGAATAAAACTAGTGGCAAACTAAGTTCATTAGACGTTCAAATAAACATTTTTCAGATTTATTTTCAATGAAGAGTACCAGACATTCTGAAAGGTATTTGCTTCCATAATAATGAAAGATACTCTCTCTCTCGAGCCAATACTGGAGAGAACCACGCATATAAATATCTACGCCACACCGCCATTAAATATATGAAAAAGACCCAACCCCACTGATTAATAACTATTTGATTTTTAATAATATTATTATCTTACGTAAGTTTTATAGCTTTCGGTAACATTTACTATATATACTATATAGCCACCACTCAGTAAAATATAGAAATCAAAATCTAATTTAAGTTATTCTCTACATCTACTTATATAACCCCAAAACGTTTTACTTTCATATAATCAATATAGCATTAATATGTATAATTAATGAAAAATAGTCACATCATGGCATTAACTACAATAATATTTCATTTCTAATGGTAATAATGTCATCAAACCACCTCAAGTTTTGTAGTTTTTAATATCCAATACACAGCTGTACCCAGAAAATTACACACCAAAGAATCGAACCTGTAAATTATTTTTAGTAAGTTAAGTTTTTAATAACCAATTTAATTTGAGCTCTAAATATGTCAGCATTCTTGCAGATCATGGTCTTCGTGTAATATTGTTTACTGTAGTGTGTGTTTTGTTTTATTCTGAAATGCAATTAGCTAGTTCTCAAAACTGACGACAGATGGATTTTGGAAAATAGGAAAATTATGTTTAAAAATTGACATTTCACTAAAAACTACTATTTTTCTGAAAAACTTTGAGTCCCAAGCTTCAAAATGAGGGTTCATTTATTAAAATCCGTTCAGCCGTTTTCCCGTAATTTCCATTACCAGTTCAAATTATATATATGATCTATTTCAGCTGGCAGAGTTAAGGCCATAAGGCAGTTAACGACTAGTACATGTTTATTTAAATTGAGATAAACTTATAAGAAAAAATAATAACTTAATTTATGAGCTAATGTAATTCAATTCAGTATATATGCAATATGTAAAGAATTTTATTATAATTAACAATTAATATTAGAAGAGAAAGATTCACTTCGGCGCCGGGGATCGAACCCGGTCCTTGGTTCTACGTACTAAACGCTTTCACCATTGAGCCACGCCGAAGTCCAATCCACAGCACCGGATCGAACCTCTCTCCTCCGGTGTTTTTCCCTTGGTGGCCTGACTCCAAGTTGGACATGTATGTTGGCATTTTATATTAAGACATTATACAAGGAGAGCACTCAGTTGAGTGACTTGGTGGCCGGGATTCCGCAGTAATCTGTACAGTAATATGCACTGTTGCTCGAAGAATCTACGTAAAGATTATTATTTTTTTTTTGTTCCTACAGAATACATATGTTATGGTAACAATTAATATTAGAGGAGAAAAATTCGCTCCGGCGCCGGCGATCGAACCCAGGTCCTTGGTTCTACGTACCAAGCGCTCTCACCATTGAGCTACGCCGAAGTCCAATCCAGAGCATCGGATCCACCGGGGGTGGGGGAATCTTTACGTAAATTATAATTAAGTTGAGATAGTTAGTTGGTTAAAATGATGAGAATTCATTTAATAGAAGTTTTTTAGAACTATGTTATAGGGAGCAAAATATAAATTAAAATAGTACATTATGCAACGAGCCTATAATGAAGGTAATTAAGAAGCGAGTATGGATATTTATGAAATGAGCGCAAGCGAGTTTCATAATTTTCATACGAGCTTCTTAATTACCATTATAGGCGAGTTTCATACGACTTTTTATGCTCGACCATATTTCTAACTTGATATTATTAATTTTCTTTGTATCTGACCTTGGCCAATGTCCCGTATGTTGTGAGATGTGCGCAGACGCGAAAGTATTGATTTTTTCCGAGGAACAGATGTTCACAATGACCTTGCTAGGCCATAAGAACCTACAGAGATGACATTAAAAATAAATTAGACATTGAAAAACGAGATGACAAATTGAATTTATTTGAATATTATTTACAATTAACGCTAATTATTATAGTAACAGAACATAACCTTCTGCGACAGTTGGATTTCCAGCCTCCGTGACTTTTCGCTAATTCTCTTTCGATTGCATATCCGAGAATAATCGATACTTGCGGTTTTATAACGGTAGAAAGCTGACCTGTCATTGGCTGAACAGTTGTAACCTGAGTCGTCATTGGCTGAAAGACCTGACCTTTAATGAGTAGGTGCACTTTAATGAGGTCCATTAAAGGTCTGCTACCAGGTGTATAATTACTACATTTCGGCATGGTCGAGCATAAATATATTAATATAATGAGAACATCAATGTAATGAGATTTTTCCATTACAGGTTTTGTATTTTATTTAAATAAATTAATGGTAATAATAAGAATGGACAGACGTTAGTTTTATTATAAGTAATTAAAGAGTCAGTCAAACTTTTACGGAACCACGTATATGGACTCTAATTCAGTGTGTGGAAAAAAAATTGACGCACCATTATCATTTTTCTTTTTCCTTCTTAGCTTTCATTGATTCTTTACTTCAAAATTTCTTTTCTTCTGTAAACTGCCTGTGTTTGTTTGTGTATTTGTTTGCCTTTTTTCGTACTCTTTTAGCTTTCATCTTCTATTTTGTTCTTGTAATGTTTTGTATGCTTTGTCTAATGGCAGCCTCTAATTTGAGGAAGCTAATAAAATAAAATAAAATAAAATAATCAGTAATTAATCTGTTAAGAAAGAATGTACATGTAATTTTGACCTAAATGAAGTTATTGTCCACCAACCCCTTACATCACTCGGAAGCGAGTTCCAATTTCTAGCAACTAGTAAGGTTTTATATGACGTCACACAAATTAATTGACGTTTTCGAGTCACGTGACATTATAATTTATCAATTCTTTAATAAGATTGTTTCGAAGATATATTATTTAGATCACATTTCCCACTTTAGATGCCCCCCATCATCATCACTGTCATCAAAATCACATAATCATCATGATCACCATTATTCCACCGATGTAACTCAGGCTGCAGGCGAGTTTGCCTATTGATTCGGACCGCTGTATTCTGCTGTGTGTACGATTTCTGCTTGGCTGATTACTTGGTTGGGTTTTTTCCGAGGTTTTCCCAACTGTAAGGCGAATGTCAGGTTATCACATGGTGAATCCTCGCCAAATCTCGCTATCAGAAATTTCATTCACGCTAAATAATGTAGTAGCTGATACGGCGTCGTTAAATAACCGACTGTAATAATGATAATAATAATAATAATAATAATAATAATAATAATAATAATAATAATAGTTGTAGTAGTAGAAAATACAAAACTTTCCGTATATAATATGGACTTAAAAATTCATATTTGTTTACGGTACCAAAACTGGAGTACGCGTTAGCACCAGGTCATTGTGTCAGGTAATTAGGTCACATTCTCTATTTACATAGTGATATCGTAAGTGGGTGAAGGTCTGTAATGTTGTCATATCTCTTGTTTTTACATATGAACTTGTCATCTCATGGTAACTTAAATAAAGTTAAGGTTATCGTTCCTTTGTACAAACGACCTTGGTAGCTAATTGCGTACAGTGATAAGGTCTTATTCAGTTTTACTCTGGCTGAGTTAAATAAATAATATTATGAGTAGGAACTAAAAGCCAACGTCAGAAGTGTGAACTGGTACCTATAGGCCTACCCTTCGCCCTGAGATGAAATAATAATAATAATAATAATAATAATAATAATAATAATAATAATAATGATGATAATAATATAATAATATATATTTATTTTCATAATAAATGTAACATAAAATATAATATCAACAGATAAAACTTTAGCTCACCCCTGAAAGAGTACATAGAACTCGTGCTCAGTGGCGGATTCCTGAATTGAAATTAAGAAGTATATAATACAATTTGTCTTATGTCTACTGCACAATAAGAATATATAAATTTAAATTTACAATTTTTCAATATTTATAAAATCCATTCATAACTTTTTAAATTTAATATTAGAACTATTAGAATTGACAAGATTAGAATATTTAAATATAAATTCTTCGGTCTAAATTACTACTGTGATTAAATACTGTAGCAGTGTTGCATTTTGGTTCAAACAATCTTAAAGAATTCATACATTTTGTTTCATAACTATGAGAATACAATTCAAAGTTATTTCGATTTTTATGTATGAATTTTATTAATACAATATAATAAATTAGTCTTATTTTAAGAACATTAAAGTCTAAAAAAACAATTTTTGAGTTGGAAAATCAATAGGTCTATGAAAACATATTTTAATTATTTTCTTCTGTAATAAATAAAGTGGATTAAAATTGGCTTTAAATAAGCTACCTCATCTTATAATTCCATACATAATTACCGATTGAAATAAAGTTAGATATATTATGCGTAATAAACTTAATAACAAGTAATTACTCAGTAAAACAAAGTAATATATTATTTTACGTAATTTATCACAAAGGTAATTAATGTGTTGGTTTCATTTTAAATGATTGTCGAAAATTATCCCTAAATATTTATTAGTTCCAGAATAGCAATAGGGGAGAGTCGGGTAGTATCGGACATCGGGTAATATCGGACAGTGAGTTTCTTTCATCTACCACACGATGATAGTACCTGATTGACATGGTTACGTTTCTGTGATGTCCCATAGAGAAACGTAACCATGTCATTCAGGTACTACCATATGGTGGTAGATGAAAGAAACGCACTGTCCGATATTACCCGATGTCCGATACTACCCGACTCTCCCCTAATGTTCTAAATATTTAATATATTCTTCATATTTTTTTATCTATCTGGAAAAAGAAAATACGATACAAGAATCCTGTCACTAATATCTTGAAATTCTAACATATAAGGATCTGAATAAAATAGTAAATTCGATCTCAAATCCAGTAATAATCCGATACTTTAATCTCTTCTTTTTTCAGCTTACTGGCGATAAAATACGAGCCATGAAGGTATTCTATATCTGAGAATAACCCCGTTCTATTCATGCATGCACGCATTTCTTTTATAATGGGCTTTAAAACCCATTGATGTAACACAACCCTCAAAGAGGGTGGCGGCGAGGAGAGGGAGTGTAAACTAACATTGTTACGTTTTAATATTCATCCAGCGGATTAAGAAGAAAATTTATTGCCCTCATTTTTAATGTTCAAAACGACAGATCATAAAAGCAAAGTGGGTTTAAGACTTTTCGTTTATATATTTGTTGCTGGCGAGGCCGTTGCCATGGCGACACAAACCCAAGTAATTACTTCCACACAGACACACACACATTCATACATACAGGATGTTAAACTTTGCTGAAGTCTATTTCATTGAAACACACAGGATGTTCAAACTTATTTAGACAAACATTAATTACTTATGCAATAGGCTCAGAAAAATTATTTATAAATTTATGGTACAGACGTGGACAAATTATTAACAAAATTGATGATTTTTATGATAATTCTGTTTGCAAAATTTGACTTTTCAATTTAGACTACAGTTGACAATTTTGCATATTTCCATCATTACAGTAGACAGAAATATGCAAAAACGTCAACTGTAGTTTAAATTGAAGAGTCAAGTTTTGTAAAAAATATATAATAAAAATCTTCAATTTTGCTAACAATTTGTAAATTAGCAAAAATGTCAACTGCATTGAAGAGTCAAATTTTATAAAAATATAAAACAAAAATCTTCAGTTTTGCTAATAATTTGGAAATATCCAAAATGTCAACTGTAGTGCAAATTGAAGAATCGAATTTTGTAAAAATATACAATAAAAACCTTCAGTTTTGCTAATAATTTGTAAATATCCAAAAATATCAAATGTAGTCCAAATTGAGGAGTTAAATTTTGAAAAATATACAATACAAATCTTCAATTTTGCTAATAATTTGGAAATACACAAAAATGTCAACTGTAGTCTAAATTGAAGAATCATATTTTGTAACAATATATAATAAAAATCTTCAATTTTGCTAATAATTTGTCCACGTCTGTATTTCGTTCTTTTATGCCAGTTACTGTGTTACGTCTATTATACTAAGTTCTGGCTTAATCATTGTTACAACACGGTATATTAGGATGGAAAATAATTTCGAAAACCATTCTTGCTTAAGAAAATATTTGGGGCTGAGAAGGATGAAGTTACAGGAGAATGGAGAAAGTTACACAACACAGAACTGCACGCATGGCATTCTAATATAATGAGGAACATTAAACCCAGATATTTGAGGTGGACAGAGCATGTAGCACGTATGGGTGAATCTAGGAATGCATATAGAGTGTTGGTTGGAAGACTTGAGGAAAGAAGACTTTTGGGGAGGCCGAGATGTAGATGGGAAGATAATATTAAAAGTAGATATGATGGTAAGGAATGGATTAATCTTACTCAGGATAGGGACAGATGGCAGGCTTATGTGAGGGCGGCAATGAACCTCCGGGTTCTTTAAAAGTCATTTGGAAGTAGGTAACTCTTAACTCACTAATTTTGCTTCAGAAAAGAATTATAAAATTTTTTAAAGTGAATCTTTCCTTCATCCAACTAATTTGATCTTTAGAGAGTCCTAGAAATAAATGAATTATATAATTTAAATGATTAACTTATTCTTATAAAAATCGAGGAAATCGTATGACATGTTCTCACAATAAATTACACTACACGGAATTACACAATAAGGATAAAAGAATCAAGGTGTAAAACTACTAGAGGAATAGAACTTAGAGCACATTTAGGCCCAGGACATAGTAACAAAATCATACAAAAATTCCCTTATCTTGGAAATGCTAATATTAATTATTGCAAGAGGAAAATAAAATTTGTATTTCAGACTGATCCAACAGAAACTTGATTCTAACACCCTTTTAAGCTCTTAAATAGTACAAAATACTTTTTTCTTCTTTTCTTTCAATTACACTTCTGATATACAGATTTTTTTTACTGCATCTCCGAACACGAGCTCTGTTCATTCGGAATAACTATATTGTGTCTCTTTCTTTTTTATTACGTTATATTAGTTATAGGTTATGAACAGAGACCGGAAGTTTAGGCATTATGAGTCATTAAAATAGGCAGGCAAAAAGGCATCATAAATAGTTAAAACAGGCAGGCAAAATAGCATTATAAATAGCTAAAATACGCAATAAAAATCAATTACAAAACCTTACACTAGACCCACAACCTTGCACTTTCCACAAAGGGATTTCGGCAGCAAGAAAATCTGTACCTAAATCGACTGCAAATCTAGATTTTCGACTCGATGTTGCAATTACTGTTGGAAGCAAATATATCTTCTTCCCAGTAGCCTTGGAAAGTGCATTTGTGTGTTTGGTTGTACTGATATGTTGCGATATGAAATATTTAGCTAGCTACAACAACGTCGCAATGAAAACTGAAAGAAAAATAACCGTTAAAAATAACGTTAGACCCGCACTCATTGTTGCCTTGTCAAATAAACACAAGCGATAATTAAAACGCTTACTGTTATACATTTTTGCACGGCAGCACTCATTGTTGCAAAGAGAATATGAACTGACTGAAAGACAATAATATACATTCGGTGAAATCACTTCCATTGCAGCGGTTATAGAAATAAATTAAAATATACCTGTAGGCAATTTTTAATAATAAATTAATAAATAATATATAAATAATCAAATAAAGGCAAAAAAGCATTTATTTTGTAAATTAGGCATTTATATTTAAAAAGGCAGAAAAGGGCAACATAAAACTGTGACGTTTCAATCACAAAGGTATAATTCGTACAGATTTACTTTCAAAATGAAGATAGATTTAACACATTTAAAAAGGCATTCTACCAAAGTTCTGGTCTCTGGTTATGAATTTACTTACGTTATCTACTTAAGTTATTTATTTATTTATTTATTTATTTATTTATTTATTTATTTATTTATTTATTTATTTATCTGTAAGTACAGGTATTTTGGTGACATTTTAACTATATTGTTTAATTGAACTGAATTACTGAATTTACTGAAATTATAAATTTCACATAGATATTTAAAAAAAATATGCTTTGCACTCAAAAGAGTATCTAAATGCTTGTGCTTGGGGCAGTTCCAGTTACATAATGTAACAACATATTTTAAGTGATATAATTAAAATTTAAGTTTTTTTTTAGTTGGTCATTTTACGAAGCTTTATCAACCGTTACGCTATGGTTACCTAGCGTCTGAGTGAGATGAAGGCGATAATGCCAGCGAAATGAGTCCGCGGTCCAACGCCGAAAGTTACCCAGCATTTGCTCTTAGTGGGTTGAGGGAAAGCCCCGGAAAGCAACATCAACCAGGTAACTTGTCCCGGTCAGAATTTGAACCCAGGCCCGCTAGTTTTACTGTCAGACGTGCTAACCGTTAATCCATAGCGGTGGACCAATTTTAGTCTAAACTGAAAAATAAACAGTAGTTGAATAAAATAAAAAAGTGACTGTACGAAAAAAAAAGTTAAATAATGGAGGTTGGACATTTCACTTTAAGGAACATGTTTTCATTAAAGTTACTTAATTGTGGAATCTTCGTCCATAATACGGAGAATGAATTTGATCAGCTTTCGTATTTTATTTTGGTTCAAATAAAACAGGCAACATATTTCGCATAGTACGTATTATGTAATGTTTTATGTCATTTCTGTAAGTCCCTGCGATTACTCTGAGTGATCAGACCTCCAGCCTGTTACGCAGGCGGCCTGGGTTTGAGTCCAGGTTAAGTCTGGGATTTTTCATTTAAAAAATCCATAGTGACACTTGTGGAGGAGAAGGTCGCAGCTGGGGTTCTCCCGTTTTTCCCCATATTAGTCATCTACATAATTCCGTCTCCATTTCGCCATTATTCCATAACATTCCGCGGTAGCCGGCTGGCGACGCACGAAGGGGGCTGGCCTAGGGACGAGGACGATTGCCTGCTCGAAACCTGGGTACGCAGCGAACCTTAGTTTAGTCAGCCAGTGTGGGTTTCGGAATACGCCTAGCTTGAGGGTTAGCGCAATAGATCGTATCAGGTCGCAGTGCTGGGCCATAGTGCACCCCTCCCGTAAATTCCATTCTATTCTATCCACCTCAATACTTACAATGATTTACGAAAAATATTCAACAAACGCAGAATAAATATGGGAAATGCGTGTTATTATTCAGTGGAGAAGCTTTTGTCAACCAGTCTGCTGTCAAAAAATCTGAAAGTTAGAATTTATAAAACAGTTATATTGCCGATTCTTCTGTATGGCTGTGAAACTTGGACTCTCACTTTGAGAGAGGAACAGAGATTAATGGTGTTTGAGAATAAGGTTGTTAGGAAAATATTTGGGGCTAAGAGGAATGAAGTTACAGGAGAATGGAGAAAGTTACACAACACAGAACTGCACGCATTGTATTCTTCACCTGACATAATTAGGAACGTTAAATCCAGACGTTTGAGATGGGCAGGGCATGTAGCACGTACGGGCGAATCCAGAAATGCATATAGAGTGTTGGTTGGGAGGCCGGAGGGAAAAAGACCTTTGGGGAGGCCGAGACGTAGACGGGAAGATAATATTAAAATGGATTTGAGGGAGGTGGGATATGATGATAGAGACGGGATTAATCTTGCTCAGGATAGGGACCAATGGCGGGCTTATGTGAGGGCGGCAATGAACCTCCGGGTTCCTTAAAAGCCAGTAAGTAAGTAAGTAAGTAAGTAAGTAAGTATTCAACAAAGTTAAATTTATTACACATATTTTATTCAATATTAGGAACAGAAAATTCTGAAAAAAAAAAGAAAAAGAAAAACGAAATATGTTGAGTAAACATAGGATTCTGACAAACAAATTTAATTATTCTTTTTTGGAGCAAAATAACGAAACAAAATGTAATTTATGACTTTTTTCCACAACCCAAATTTCTATTTTTGACCTCCTAATGATTAATTTTGAAATTTGAACGCATGTTAAATGAATAAATAATTTCTTAAATGACTAAATAATTATAATTTGTGTTGTAATTTATACTTAGACATGTAGTTATTACCTTATTATTTTCAAGATCTGACTAATGGCACGGCATTACGACGAAGGTTACGTCGGCGGAATAATTCCATTTGCCCATCAAAGCAAAGACGACGCCACAAGTACTTTCACAGCACGAAACGCGCAGTCATAAAGGGATTGCGAGCCAGACAAATGACTGTAGTGATCTCCTTGGAAACCTGACGTCACCTCGGGTGTTTCCGCTTTCTAATTCTGTCTCCCTGGACACGGTCAAGCAGAGCTGTTAAAATTGATGAGCATTTTTTTTCTCTGTAGAATTAACATGAAAGGGGAGCTATTTTATATAATTTCTGAATCCATTACTGACTGAACAGCACAAAAGAAGCTAAATTGTGCTACGAGAATAACACGTGCGATATATGTCTGCCGGGGAAATGAGGATGAACATAGCAAAGCATATGGATTATAATTTCCAATTAAAAAAAATATTCATTTAAATCAAACTAAAGACCTACTTCTTTCATATGCCAATTCCCGAACCTTAGCAACACATTTATAGAAGATTGTACATAAAATAATTTTATCAAAAGTTTTAAATTGCAGAGATTTTGAAAGCTGATGAATTGATATGCCGACATAGATGTCTAAGAACGTAGGACCGAAGTCCACACATGTGCTGAGGTGCACTCGTTATGAGTGACTAGTTGGCCAATCGGGATGGGTATCCGGTGTGGCTTAGTGGATAAAGCATCAGCACGTAGAGCAGAAAACCCGGATTCAAATCCCGGTGACGGAGAGAATTTTTCTCCGTTCCATTACTCTTTCATCATATGATGACGCAGAATATCTGCATGGAAATATCATATGTACTTCGGTACATTAAAATAATATATATTAAGCTGAGTATTTACCTGATTTTGTATTTTAGCAAGGATATATCTTAACATAGATTGTGTCCATCGCTTTGGAGTAACGGTTAGAATGCCTGACCATGAAACGAGCGGGCCCAGGTTTAAATCCTGGTTGGGACAATTTACATGGTTGATGTTCATTTGCCTAGTTCCTTTTAAAATCTTAACAAAAATTTAATAATACAATCATAAAATTACTAATTCCATCATAATTACAAATAAATAATAATTTAATAAAAAATTTCAATAAAACAATTAAATATTAATAAATCAAAATTAAAAAAAAATAAAATTTTAACAAACTTTTTTTTTCCGGGGTTTTACCTCAATCCAATTTGCTGGACTCATTTCGCTGGCATTATCACCTTCATCTAATTCAGGCGCTAAATAACAATACCAGTTGATAAAGCGTCGTAAAATAACAAATTAAAAAGTGATAATTCAACGTAACAAGACAACTCTAAGTAATACACATAAGATAAACATAAAAACTGAACTATTTCGCTGTATAAGCTAGAATTTGTATGATTTCTTATTCTAGCAACCTCCATAGTTGACACTAATAACGTTAAATTCACACAAAACCAGGTGATTTAAAAGGTTGCGCTGAAATCAAAGGACATTATAGGATTGGTAGAGACATGTAAACAGCGTAAGTAAGTACAACAAAAGCTTAAGATTGCCTAAAAAACGTATCTACTTAAATGTGATTTTTTTATTTGAAATAATCCAAGTTTTTGGGTAATTCTTGATATTGTAACTCATTCTTTAGAGAATTTTGCCTATCATTGCAAGTTGTAGTATTGGGAACAAATGACGTCTTTATCATGCAGCAGCTGTATGTAACAGTGCCTGTACTTGGACGAGATGTTACTACCTGCCCCTGCAGCATAGACCGCCCTGCTCCACCCCCACGTCGCAATATGAGAGCTGGGCCGTGTAAACAGTGCCACCCCCTACTCAACCTCCAACCCTCTCGCTAATTATAGCTCAACAATGAGGTCTATTTGTTTCTGGCAGATAACTAAACATTATTCGCATTACAAATTGCTGTTACGCCTCCATGCGGTGACTCTTGCAACTAAAAAAACCCTAATTGTCTTAATTATTGTGCTGCTCATTACAACAACGTTTACTGAGCTTAAAAGTAATCCCAGTGTTCGATTTTCATTCGTATCTCCCCTCGTGAATTTTTTTTTCATTACTGAGGCAATATTAAAGACAAGAGTAACATTTTTGATTAAGAGTTGCGAACACAGTATACTTTATTATTATTATTATTATTATTATTATTATTATTATTATTATTATTATCATCATCATCATTATCATCATCATCATTATTATCATCATCATCATCATCATCATCATCATTATTATTATCATCATCATCATTATTATTATTATTATCATCATTATCATCATCATCATTATTATTATTATCATCATCATCATCATTATTATGATCATCATAATCATCACTATCATCATCATCATTATCATCATCATCATCATTATTATTATTATTATTATTATTATTATTATTATTATTATTATTAAGGTAATTCGGGGGAAGATGCCAGTTGGGGGAAGACGCAACTTTCTTTGCAGTTCTTTTATGTGTCAGCAATTGACAGCGCGGATCCTCTAGTTTGAAGAGTGTTGATGGGGTGGACACGTAGCGTGTGCATTTGTCTTACTTTATCGTCTTTCATCGCCGTTATTTGGGATCTTGTGAGCATATAGTCTGGTGAGTACACATTTTATAATATTTCGTTGCTTATAGTTAAGGTTCATAGACTGATGTTTTATTCTAAATGGAATATCTGCTATATACGTGAGTTGTGCATTCTGTTACGCACACGAGGCATGCAGCAACGGCAACAACCTTGCGGCAGTAGGCAAGTAAGTGTGAGTGGCGTCTTCCCCCTGTAACTGGGGGAAGACGCAACATGGTTAAGAATTACATTATTTAACCCGTAAATTATGTTGTGGGTAGGTGATTATTTGATAATATTTTACATTATATTATTTTACATGTTCTCTGATACTTTACAAAAGGTATCAATGATTAAAAATGTAATTCAAATTTCATTTCTATGTAGACGATGACTTGAGACTGCAAAATAAAAACAGATCGGACATCTTAGTCAAAAAAAATTTAATTCGAGCTGCTGAAGATGTAAAGTATGGACAAAAATCGTCATGGGCTGCAGCGAGGATGCGTGGCGTACCATACAGAACTCTCAAATGACGAATGGAATCTTCAAACTTTACTAAAGATTCACCAGGTCCTTCCACTAGCACAGCATGTGGCAGTAGACCTACATCAATAGTTGCTTCCATCAGAACGGATAACAGGATTTCAACTCTGGAAACAATCAGCCCTATTCCTCAAGTAAGGAAATCTAAATTCTTTGGGCGTAAAAAACAAACAGTGGATATCTCAACTACACCACAGAGAAGAGAAACTATGCGGAAAAAGGCCAGAAAAAAAGAAACCTTCCTAACCAAGAAAGAAAAAGAGATTTGTAAGTTCATCTTCCTCTTCTTCTTCTTCTGGTGACGAAATTAGTCACGATGACAGTGGTAATAGTTTTGATGAGAAAGATGATTTTTGTTGTTTGTTCTGGACACTTTTACGCTAAGAAAGGTTCCTAGTGCAACTGGATTCAGTGCATCTCATGCAAGAGATGGTTGCACGAAGATTGCATTGGTGATAATTTGCATTGTATGAAAAGGCCTTTGATAAAGTTAATAGAAATAAATTATGGAATATCATGAAACAGAAAGGAGTACCTCAACATTTAATAACTGTAATAAGAAGTTTGTATGTAGAAAACAAGATATTGGTTGAAACTGGAACGAGACATAAAAATGATATAACGGCAACCATAAATAGAGGTGTAAGACAGGGATGTCCACTTTCGCCTTCTCTCTTTAATGTTTATATTGACGATGCCATATTTCATTGGCAGACAAATTTAGATTCACATTTTAAAATAAAGGAACAAATATTAGATACGTTACTTTTTGCTGACGACCAGGTTCTCATTTCTAGCTCAGAAAATGATTTACAGAAGGCCACATTTCAACTAAGTAATATTCTTAAAAATTATAATCTTAATATATCTACAAAGAAAACTAAAGTTTTAGCTTTTAAAGGACCAGATACCTTACGAGCAAAAATTATTTTGGATGGGAAACCTATTGAGCAAGTAAATAATTTTAACTATCTAGGCTGTAATATCTCCTATTTTAAGAAGGAAGATCTTTTTAATAAACTTAGTAAATTTAATTTTATATGTGGCACAATAAAGAGATCCCTGAAATACACTAGAAGAGAAACCAAACTAAAATTCTATAAGGTTATGGCTGTGCCTATATTGCTGTATGGTAGTGAATTTTGGACTTTAACCAAGAAAGAAGAAAAAACTATAGAAGCAGCTGAAATGAGGTTTTTACGTAGTGTAGCTGGTTGCACACTTTTGGATAGAAGGAAAAGTGAAGATATCAGGAATGAATTAAATATTTTTAAACTGATGGATAAAATAGAGCAATATAGGAACAATTGGAAGGAGCATGTTCAGAGTATGAAATCAGGCCGAATACCAAAAATCATTTTAGATTATAATCCAGAGGGTAGAAGAAGTGTTGGTAGGCCAAAGAAGAGAAGGATACAACTTTTTAATTGAAATCTATGAGACCGGAACGAGCCTAAATGGCTTAAGCCGTGAAATGTTGATGATGATGATGATGATGATGATGATGATGATGATGATGATGATGATGATGATGATGATGAAATGTGGTGCAGGCTCGTACTAACATTCAGAATTGTGTCCTAATTAATCAATTTTTGCAACATAATCATGAAACAAATTTATAATTAATTTCATAGATGTTTCTCTGTAGTTGTAATAAATACACATAAAATATTCCATTGTTTATTTTATTTATGCCATTTACTGTGTTGTTGCATCTTACCCCATACCAAGTGGCATCTTCCCCGTATATATGGGGAACACGAGTTCTTTTAACATGAAAAATTGTTAACAATATACGCATTTTGAAAGGAACCAATCATTATACAGTGTCAATTATAATTGAAAAATACGATAAATTGGTTTGTATTGGCTTATCACTTCAGGTTTGAGATGTATAGCCAAGAAATACCTTAGATGTGGCGTCTTCCCCCGAATTACCTTATTATTATTATTATTATTATTATTATTATTATTATTATTATTATTATTATTATTATTATTAAGTAATTTAAAGTTTCGTACGGGACACACAGAGTCACTTTAGATGAGTTTCCTCTTAATAAAATAGATATTTCATAAAGACCGTTGATTAGTGTTTAATAAACTGTCCGAAGACTGGTTTGAATTTTATAACAGATACCAATAAGGCGTCACTCAGGAGGCAATTACGTCAGGAGATAATGGGGTAGTGTGGCCAGTTCTTTTCCCCCTCGATTGCATACATCGCTGACTAGTAACATGCAGGGTGATCCGTTTGGGTATGGATAAAATAAAAACATTTACTACTGAACTTTATTTGTTGAAACTTTGTGCATACAACACTGAAAGATGGGAGATTTCCCAGAGCTCAACATGACCCCCATTGCGCACCCTGCACAACTCATAACGGCGATGCAATTCAGCCCATGTCCGTTGTAACATAAGAGGGGTGATTTGTTGAAAAGCTTGAGTGATTTTTACTCTCATATCACCACTGTTCCTGGGTTTCTGTGAATAGACAATGTCTTTAACAAAATCCCACACGAAGAATTCAGGAGGGGTTAGATCTGGGGAGTTAGGTGGTCAAGCCAAGAGATAACTGTTTCTCGTACTGGGTTTCGCCTGCGACCTCATGCATGTCTTTTTTTTTTTTTTTAACACAGAACCTGTTTCTATAAATGTTCGATACCACAACATTATGGAATCGTACATTACGCACATCATACTCACGTCGAAATTCCCTTTGAACTCTTTTAACACTCTCAATAACGAGTGCACCTCTGCACATGTGTGGACATTGTGCCACTGTCATACATCTATGACGCAGTGCATGAGAGTAGGCAACTAGAGGGAACCCAAGAGGTGGAACTTAAACTGAGAGGATTCGATCCGACATCGGGATGGGAATCCGGTGTGGCTTAGGGGATAGAGCGTCAGCACGTAGAGCTGAAAACCCGGATTCAAATCCCGGTGCCGGAGATAATTTTTCTCTGTTCCATTCATCTTTCATCATACGATGACGGAGAATTTCGGTACATATAAGATTGGAGAATGCTGAGTTTGTAGTGAAAGACCTGCACTTGGGAAGAACACTATGTATGTATGTATGTATGTATGTATGTATGTACGTACGTATGTATGTATATATGTATTTTTTATTTTATTGGGTTATTTTACGACGGTGTATCAACATCTAGGTTATTTAGCGTCTGAATGATGTGAAGCTGATAATGCCGGTGAAATTAGTTACCCAGCATCTGCTCGTATTGGGTTGAGGGAAAACTCCGGAAAAAACCTCAACGAGGTAACTTGCCCCGACCGGGATTCGAACCCGGGCCACCTGGTTTCGCAGCCAGACGCGCTGACCGTTACTCCACAGGTGTGGACTGTATGTATGTATGTATGTATGTATGTATGTATGTATGTATGTATGTATGTATGTATGTATGTATATTGAATAGAATCTTACCACTGCATGGCTTTGCCAGATGAAAATATAGATTCGATTTGAAGAGTCCACTGCAAGAATGATGGATGTCACTTTCTTGTCGAAAATGAACCAAGACTGTCAATGCATAGTTTAAGACATATAGAATGTACATAGAGAGTTACATGGCATTAACACTGATAGTAATTGTCCAGTAATGAACGGAAAATCACAGTTAAGCTTTGAGCGCTAAGCATTTCAAACTTTCAATTGCTTCTCCTGCAAAATGTATTCCAAATGACATCCATCATTCTTGCAATGGACTCTTAATTTGGAATAGATGAATTCAAGAAAAATAGTTATTTGAATGGAAATTGGTACTTTTCTGCAGCACAATAAAATAATAATAATTTAATTTTCATGAGTAAGCCACGATGGTGTCGCGATTACCATAAGTGTCTCTGAACCGGAGGTTTCACTGTTCAAATCCGGCTGAGGACAATGCATTCTGAGTGGGAATAAAATTGTTAAGTAGCAAAAGTTGGAGAGATCACTAAAAAGTGTTGTGTAATACAACACTATTACTATTTAGAACAGCACTCAACAGTGCTTAGATACACATTTGCACCTTTGCTGAAATTATTTCGAACCCAGTCCTTGAGGCCGTGTACTTCATTGATCGACAATGTAGCATCCTAAGAATGAACTCAAGCAACAAAGTTGTGATCACAGAAACGCGTCGGGGATCAATAGAGTCGCATGGTGATGAGGTCACATGGTCTATCAACAAGTGGTGCGACTTTTTCAGCCCCGGCAAGCAGCAAACTATTTTTTCTAGTGTTTGGCGTGAGGGGGCTGTTGGCGGAAGGAAGGGAAGCAATAACAACTCGTCTGTGCGGATCTTATATGCATCCTCCCCCTTTTTTATTCGATTCGACTCCATTTCAAAGAATCAACTTCTATTGAAATGCCGAACAGGGCCTCCAACTTGGAAACTTGTAACTTCACTACCTGCTATTTGCACAGACTCGGGAATATCCGCTCCAGCATTGATGTCGAAGAGGGAAGTCTTTTCTCTTGTACCCATGGCAACCTACCGCGTCGTTCTCAGTAGTTTTAATAAAATGCAAGTTCTCTTGTCTCTACGTGTTTATTTTGTTAAGTAATCTTTCTGTTTCAGAAATAAACAAAAATGTTTATTTTGTTTTAATTGCTTTCGTATTTATTCTTATTTGGTATTTTTCATTTATATCTATATCTGTGTATTCTATTTAGGTAGTATATATATATATATATATATATATATATATATATATATATATTTTAAATAAATTACACTTGTGTCTTGCATTTGTTTCTGTTTTACCTCTTTTTTCATGTTATATGCAATTCTGTGTTTTTTTTTAAACAAATCTGTACTGTCTATTGTAATTGGGGCTTTGCCCTGTTATAGACACAAACAAACAAACAAATAAATAAACAAATAAATGAATAAATAAATAAACAAATGAATAAATAAATAAATAAATGAATGAATGAATGAATCAATGAATGAATCAATCAATGAATCAATGAATCAATGAATGAATCAATGAGTCAATCAATCAATCGATGAATCATTGAATGAATGAATCAATGAATAAATAAATAAACAAATGAATAAATAAATAAATGAATAAATAAATGAATAAATGAATCAATGAATCAATCAATCAATGAATGAATCAATGAATGAATCAATGAGTGAATCAATGAATAAATAAATAAATGAATAAATAAATAAATGAATAAATAAATTAATAAATGAATAAATAAATGAATGAATGAATGAATCAATCAATGAATGAATCAATGAATGAATGAAACAAAGAATCAATGAATGAATCAATGAATGAATCAATGAATGAATGAATAAATGAATGAATCAATCAATGAATGAATGAATCAATCAATGAATGAATCAATGAATAAATAAATAAATAAATGAATAAAAAAAATAAATAAAAGTTTGTTTGACAACAGTGAGAGAGGTTTTTTCATTAAAGCTTTCCTCACAGAATGAAATACACTCAAACCACCACTGTGGAGTAACAGTTAACATGTCTAACAATGAAAAGAGCAGGCCCGGGTTCAAATCCTAGTTGGGACAAATTACCTCATTCAGTTTCTTGTTCTTTTTCTTCGTCTTTTGTGTTTTCCCTTAACATAACCTATTAAGAAAAAATGATGGGTAGTTTTCAGCACTTCATTTCATTCAGACGTTAGAAAGCCATCGTAGTTGATAAAGCATCGTGAAAATAAACAATGTAAAAAATACATAGACCTATTGTAGAAAGGATATTCGATGTTTATTTGTTTTCAGTTTTTCGCCATTTGTTGTAGTATTTAGTACTAGAAAATCACTAGAAGTTACATCATATTTTTCGACAGATTGGTCGACCTGGGTGGCGCAGTCGGTAGAGTGCTGGTCTTCTGTGCCCGAGGTTGCGGGTTCGATCCCGGCCCAGATCGATGGCATTTAAGTGTGCTTAAATTTGACAGGCTCAAGTCAGTAGAAATCCTGCGGGACAAAATTCCGGCACACTGGCAGAGCTGATATAACCTCGGCAGTTGTGAGCGTTGTTAAATAAAACATTATTATTATTATTATTATTATTATTATTATTATTATTATTATTATCAACATCGACAGATTGTCTCGTAGCCTTCGGGCATGAAGTCGTCGAATTTGTGTATCATATTAGTCGTGCTGCGTGGCCTTTCTCAGTAATATCTCGGTATCGAGAGTAGCTATAGACCTATGCGACCATTCGTTTGATCTGTGATCCCTAGTTCTGCAATATTAAAGTGACTATTACACGTTTACTACGTCAAACTACTTTTGACCAATAAAACGGTACGAAAAGACGTCTTTCAACCAATCATGGCTGCTTATCGCACAAATTTATCGCTTTCCTAGCATTTGTTTAATTTTTATCGCTTCCCTAGCATTTGTTTTTATCACTACCCTAGCATTTGTTCCTTTATTTGCCAACATTTCAAACTGCAAATTCTTTACGGTACTATAAAACATGCTTTGGGATCGTCATTTGTTTCCCGCATAAATAGTCGACTGAAAAAGGCGGCTCCGTTGAAACATTTTCATGAAATAGAATTCTAGTAAGTCAATTAATATCTATTTTATTGTATTAGAGTACTTTATTTCTTCTAATCTCTATATACTTTCTTCTGTTTTTATCACCTTCTTACCATTTGTTTCTTTGTTTGGCAACATTTCAAACTGCAAATTCTTTACAGTACTATAAAACATGCTTTGCGATCGTCATGTGTTTACAGCATAGACAGTCAACTGAAAATGGTGGTTCCGTTTAAACGTCTTTGTGAAGCTAACATTAGTGAAATAGAATTTCAGTAAGTCAATTAATATTTTATTGTATTAGAGTACTTTATTTCTTCTAATCGTGTAACAGTCAATTAAATCCCACTCGAGTTTTGATTTTCTCTAGATAAATCAAAGCCTCTAGTGAGATTAATCTGTTCATAATAGACACGTACGGTACATTTCGAGTGAACAATAGTGAAAAATTTGTTGTGAACTGGGACTAATTTCGGAATGTCGCTTATATGGAAAGGAAATACAATGCATACCCTTCAGTAGGCCTAATTACTTCTCTTGTCACTCAGGCTCTCCGTAAACCGAAACAAAAATAAAACATTTATACCAACACAACTATAGTTTCATATCTGAAACTTGGTGATGTATTCTACGTGCCGGTGTATCCCTGATACAACGCAACTTCTGTGATAACTTAATATAATAATAAGCACAATTTGAGGAGAAGTTTTGATATGAGGTCATTATCAATTCCCTTAGAACGTCGATTAAGGATACTATAATCTGGAGAAATTCATATTTCTGTCCCCCTTCAGTTCTGACTAAAATTTCGAATTAGGGACAAGTTCCTTTATCTCCTGATCCCCTCTATCATGTCTTCTGCTTCTTGGATGGAATTTTTCGAACATCTCATATACTACTTACAACAGTAACATTAAATGTAGGCCTAATTAAATCAGGGAGATGTAATAGAAAAGCAGAGGATCATGCAGTTAACAGTGATTGGTTCTAGCATATCACGTTATTTTCATTGAAACCTTAGCCTCATCTGTTCTTAGCTTTTCTATCTTACATTATATTCCAGACGTGATGTGAAAATTCAGACGTAAAAGATAATATCTGTCCTTGTCGACATCTGCTCCCAGACTTGAAGTGTTCCCAATATGGCTCATGGCATGATAAAAGTGTGTCGCAATATTACTCCGGAGGACGTTGCTCATAGCTCGATCGTGTGCCGTCACCTAAAATATTGATATTCAGATACTGTCGACTTTCAGATAAACTTTTTTCGCGTTTGCTTTTCTTTCTTATTGCTCGATGGTTTATTAACAACGTCATACTGAGGAAAAATAATTTCATAGTGCTTCATTGAAGTGCACATTTCAGCATATTGGCTTATCCACATGAAAAAAAAAACTCTTCAATATCTAAATTGCTATGTTTTCTTGTTTAAATTGAATTCAACTTTTGAAATGAAAGCCCTGTATAAATTAAATTGTTTTATTGAATGACGTTCGCAACTTCCGAGGTTATATCAGCGTCACCGGTGTCCCGGAATTTTGTCCTGCAGGAGTTCTTTTACATGCCAGTAAATCTACTGACATAAGCCTGTCGCATTTAAGCATACTTAAATTACATCGACCTGGGCCGAGATCAAACCCGCAATCTCGGGCACAGAAGGCCAGCGCAGCCCTGTATAGTAAACTATGTTACACACAGTATTAAGTTATACTCGTACTTTATATTCACATTACCGTTACGAGGAACAACGAGTGGACAACAAGTTACAAACCTACTCGTTGCTATGAAAACGCGTAACTAGAAAAAAAAAAAAAAGAATGGAAATATGAACTCGTTGTTCCTAGCAACAGTAACATGAATATATATATAAAAAAACACAACTTTATAGGAATGTCAACGTAGCAACGGACTATTTTATTACTTGTTGGATAAACGTATTTAACATGATCTTCTTTTAATTTTCAAACTAAAATTCGTTTTATTTTCCCTTTATACGAAGATAAAGATGTTCGAAATCGTAGATACTTTCCAATTTATACAAGTGGCTTGTGCAGCAAATGCTGCAAACTAAGTTCATTAGACGTTCAAATAAACATTTTTCAGATTTATTTTCAATGAAGTATACCAGACATTCGGAAAATTACTATTTGCTTCCATAATAATGAAAGATACTCTCTCTCGAGCCAATATGAAGAGAACCACGCATATAAATATCTATACCACACCGCCATTAAATAGGATATCAAAAAGACCCAACCCCACTTGATTAATAATTATAAAAATATTTGATTTTTAATAATATTATCTTACGTAAGTTTTATAGCTTTCAGTAGCATATACTATATAGCCGCCACTCAGTAAAATATAGACATCAAAATCTAATTTAAGATATTCTCTACATCTACTTATATAACCCCAAAACGTTTCACTTTCATATCATCAATATAGCATTAATATGTATAATTAATGACAAATAATCACATCATGGCATTAACTACAATAATATTTCATTTCTAATGGTAATAAAGTCATCAAACAACCTCAAGTTTTGTAGTTTTTAATATCCAATACACAGGTGTACCCAGAAAATTACACACCACAGAATCGAACCTGTAAATTATTTTTAGTAAGTTAAGCTTTTAATAACCAATTTAATTTGAGCCCTAAATGTCAGCATTCTTGCAGATCATGGCCTTCGTGTAATATTGTTTACTGTAGTATGTATTTTGTTTTATTCTGAAATGCAACACGGCCGACTTGATGCTCGCTTCGCTTAGCTTCGCTTCTCCTTTACAAAAAAGCGAAGGGTATATCAAGTCGGCCGTGAATGCTATTAGCTAGTTCTCAAAACTGACGACAGATGGATTTTGGAAAATAGGAAAATTATGTTTAAAAATTGACATTTCACTGAAAACTACTATTTTTCCGAAAAACGTTGAGTTCCAAGCTTCAAAATGAGGGGTCATTTATTAAAATCCGTCCAGCCCTTTTACCGTAATTTCCATTATCAGTTCAAATTATATATATAGATTATAAAACTGTAGAAGTAGTCCAACTGGCGTCTGGAAATTTGTAAATGTTAGAGTACTGACGTTTACAGAATGACTGATTGTTACGTCACTGTGTATAACGAAGTGATTGGTCACTTGAATGATCTGCTCCCTCGCCGGCAATCAATCACAGCTTCAATTACTCTATCAGTCGTCCCCTAGGGGAAGAGTAATTAAAACATATCGCTTTCTAATTACAACACTGAAGTGGCGCATCGGTGTAAATGAGAGGCGGGAAGAGGATAAGGGATTTGCATTGTTCTGCTGTCAATAACGTTAATTTTTCTGAACAGAACGTACAACTTCCCTTTTTTTTATTTACATGTCGCTTACTACTATTAAACGGACTTGTTTAAAAACCATATCTGGTATTTTTAAAGGCACACAATGTGACTCTTGTGAAATGGGGTCAGTACGACTTCGCTAAAGACAATATAGTGTAGACGTTGCATTGTTACGATCCAACATTATTATTCTAACATTGTTCAGGCGTGATTCTTCCATTTTGACAAAAGAGTTCGCACTTGTTTTCATTCATTTCATTCATTCATTCATTCATTCATTCATTCATTCATTCATTCATTCATTCATTCATTCATTCATTCATTCATTCATTCATTTATTTTATTCCATAGATCTTACATGAGCAACGAAGCTTTAAGATGTGGAACAAGTCAAAATTTTACAATATTACAATTACAATTTTTACAAATTTTTACAGTTTTATAATTTTGTACTTTTCTGCAATTTTTACAATTTTGTGCAATTTTTTACAATATTTTGGCGAGATATAGTGAGATGAGGTGAGGTCCGAGGATTCGCCAAAATATTACCGGGAATTTGCCTTTTGGTTGGGGAAAACCTCGGAAAAACTCAACCAGGTAATCAAAGGGAGGTAATTCGCTCAGGTAAATTCCGTCGTCCTTTTTGCCCTACCGTTCATAAATCGAACGCGACTATCGACTAAACAGTGTGTACATTTCCCCTGCATCGAGCTTGGGAAAGCTTTTTGCCACATAGTATGGATAAATAACACAGACTCAAGATGCGTCAAGGTTACAGTATATTCAGTATATTCAGTATTGTACAGTCAGACCACACAACATTGTTCAATTGACAAAGTCAGTAATAAAAAGTAAACAACAAAACAATAAAATTAAATCAAAAACTCTCAACAACGTTGACATTAAAAAAACTAATTAATTTCATAAAATGGTTTGTTTATTAACCAACCAGAGACATGTCTGTTAAAAGACTTCTTTTCCAGATTAAAAAGATATCTCGGAAATTTATTTGCTACTTTTAACGACATAATAAAATAATTATTCATTGTTTTAGTCAGCCTACACTTAGGTATGTCAAAAAGGTCACGGTTTCTGGTGTTGTATAGGTGAACATCATTCCTATGTGTCAACATAAGTGAATTTTCTTTGACGAAATTTAGGGCTTGATAAATACACAGTGATGTTACAGTCATAATTTTTTCATTTACAAATAACGGTCTGCAGTGTGCCTTCATTGATGAATTAGTTATAATTCTAAAAGCTTTTTTTTTTGTAACATAAGTGCCTTACAGCATAAATATACAGCTGACTTCCATTCAGTACAGTTCAGTAAAGTTCGTGGCAATAAAGTGGTACTTTTTAGAAGAGCGAGTATTCTTTTATGATACGTAGCCTATATTAAGGGGTAAGGTACAGCTTATAGCAGTAAAATTTTTGGAAATATTCAATATTTTTTCCTCCATTACTGTATCTTGTACAATAATGAAAATTGGTATGTGTAAAATACTGTTCTTCTGCTATATGAAAAAAAAAAATATATTTTTACGATTTAAAAAAATTATTTTTATAAATAAATGAATGGCAATTGTTCACTTACGCTGCAAGTTTAAAAATGCGCAATTAACGCTGCCGCGCCTTGTATAATTGAGTTGGCAGTTCAAACGAACATTTTACTCCATGTAGTCTATCAACAGTAATATGTGTTACAAGAGCGGTATGTTGAAGTTTTCATGTTCGAGGAAAAGTTTGAAAAAGCGAAACGTAGTTGAGCTTTTTTAATTTCCGAGAACATGAAAACAAAAATACCGCTCGTGTATCGTACATTATTTTGTGCGAAGATCGTTTGTTACATACCTGAAAGAGGAATTTCTAATTAGTTGCAATGAAATCTCCATCTTGGTTTCTGTCCAATGACGGCAAATTTGCAAAACAAAAATATCTATCTTCAACATTGTTGCTTTAAAATATTTTCTGTGTTTACTATACTCGAGCAGGCCGTGATATACGTCTGCCATTTTTTTTCCCCCCAGTCTATAAATGCGAACTTAAAACAAACGGTAAGGCTATGTAATGATTTATTTTTCATTTTAACATTTTAACAATATTGTTTATATAACATATTGCAGTAATAACATCGGCAAGTTTAATTTTGCCGGTCTTGTTGATTTTTTCACGGCTTCCTTAATGTTACTTGCATCACGAATGCAGTGGAGTTGTAGTGTTTACTTAATTTTTGCAAATATTTAAAAACAATAATTAACAGTGCAATTTAGGTGAAATTGCAGTGGTAAGTTTCCAATTTATAATTATTACTATATTGAACGTCTCTAAAAATAATAGGCCTATGTTAAAAGCCTAAAGCAGTATAGTAATATACGTTACAAGAGCGGTATGTTGACGTTTTCATGTTCGAGGAAAAGATTGAAAAAGCGAAACGTAGTTGTTGATGTTTTCACGGCTTCCTTAATGTTACTTGCATCACGAATGCAGTGGAGTTGTAGAGTTTAGGGGAGAGTCGGGTAATATCGGACAGTGCGTTTCTTTCATCTACCACCATATGGTAGTACCTGAATGACATGGTTACGTTTCTCTGTGCGACATCACAGAAACGTAACCATGTCAATCAGGTACTATCATCGTGTGGTAGATGAAAGAAACTCACTGTCCGATATATTTTTTTAATTGGGTTATTTTACGACGCTATATCAACATCTAGGTTATTTAGCGTCTGAATGAAATGAAGGTGATAATGCCGGTGAAATAAATTCGGGTCCAGCACCGAAAGTTACCCAGCATTTGCTCGTATTGGGTTGAGGGAAAACCCCGGAAAAACCTCAACCAGGTAACTTGTCCCGACCGGGATTCGAACCCGGGTCACCTGGTTTCGCGACCAGACGCGCTGACCGTTACTCCACAGGTGTGGGCTCTGTCCGATATTACCCGGTGTCCGATACTACCCGACTCTCCCCTACTTAATTTTTGCAAATATTTAAAAACAATAATTAACAGTGCAATTTAGGTGAAATTGCAGTGGTAAGTTTCCAATTTATAATTATTACTATATTGAACGTCTTTAAAAATAATATGTTAAAAGCCTAAAGCAGTAAAATCAATATGTCACTTAAGCGGTAAGAAGAGGGAAATTGTTATGTGTTTTAGGTTGGGAATACTGAATGTGGTATTTCACACTTACCGCGTATTGGTTCTGTGCGGAAAACAAGCAAATACGCACGATCTCGCACAAAATATATTTTTCATATCTTATAGTTTCTGTAGGCAGGTGAACTTTGTATACCGCTTATTTTTCACATTTTGGGCTACTAATACTTACTTACTTACAAATGGCTTTTAAGGAACCCGAAGGTTCATTGCCGCCCTCACATAAGCCCGCCAGCGGTCCCTATCCTGTGCAAGATTAATCCAGTCTCTATCATCATACCCCACCTCCCTCAAATCCATTTTAATATTATCCTCCCATCTACGTCTCGGCCTCCCTAAAGGTCTTTTTCCCTCCGGTCTCCCAACTAACACCTATTCCGAGGCTTATTGTAGGGATTCGTAACAAGCTGTTTTTTTACGGTGATGGGTTGTTAGCCCTTCGCCCAACCCCCAAGCTGGAGGACCATCCCTTATCGGCTGTCCACGACTGCTTATTCAATATATTCGCAGCTACCCTCCATATCTGGAGGCCGTCTCCTCTACTACTAATAGAGTACTACTACTGGCTACTAATCCAGATATAAATTTTCAAATGCGATTTCAATCTGATGTAGAACGTTCCCTTGTATCAAATCTGTAGCTGACGTCATTGCCCCGGCTAGACGCAGCCCGCAGCAGACGTGATGACCACAGTGAGGCAGGAATGTTTGCACCAGAGGCGGGGAGGAACATTCCAATGCTAATGCACTCCATGGAGCCAAGAGTAAGTGTACTCACCACAGAGCCAACCCACCCTTTTAGCCCAGCCATTGGTGACTGCTCTCATGAAGAGAGGGGTAGAAAATGTAAAGAAAATAGCATTAAAATATAATTATGCAAATAGACGTACAGCAAAGTGTCTACACCACTCTACAAGGAACGTAATGTGCATTTCTCCAGATTCTGATATTTGTTCAGTCTACCTCAACTCACATAAGCATGTAAATTATTTCGTCACCTGCAACCTCATATACATATTTATTCCCCTTTCATACAAAATACAGGTAGGTACTGTAAAATCTATTTCGCCATCTCCACTCTTATGTAATTATCTGATTCATAGTCCCTCTTCATCTGACATACAAGAAGAAAGTTCTGTGATGCTGTCATATGTATTTCGCCACCTGCACTCAAGATAGGAATCTACAAGATCTGAATTCATAATTGATCCCACTGTGAGTTTCGAAACGAATGAGGAACAGCCAGCAGAAGTGGATAAGGAAAAAAAGAATATCTACAATCCTACCATTCCATATTACCTCCAAAATTACCAGCTAGAAGAGCTTGAAGTAATCGGACTTCTGGTTGGAGCAAGAGGTACCGCTACTCTCTTCATGAAAGATGTGTTTAAGAGGCTTGGAATACCTACATCTATTATTCCGATTGTAACTTTAGCTGCATTGAAAGGATCAATTGCTCTCCTGAAGCATCACCTATATTCGAAATGGAACCAAGTTCATTAGCATTCTTTACTTTTTTGTAACACTTGCCTCTCTAAAACTAGGTATATTTCCACCAATCACAAAATGTATTTGCAGCTATGTACTTGTAGGAGTTTCATTGCCAAAACAAAATTAATGGTTCACTGAACTTGTAAACATTTATATGGTTAAGTACTCTTTGTCCCTTGTGGCAGCTCACGAATGGTGAGAAGATTTCTAAATTTCAAGTAGGCTACTGTGGTACTCTGAAATCAATTACAAGAAATTCAAGAAAATACAGAATTTCCCGGTTGCGCAGATTTTTCGGGTAGTGATCGGATCTGCGTTATAAGACAATCGCGGTATAACCGATGGCTACTATTTCCTTCCTTACTTAAATGGCTTTTAAAGAATCCAGAGGTTCATTGCCGCCCTCACATAAGCCCGCAATCGGTCCTTATCCTGAGTAAGATTAATTCAATTCCTAGCAACATATCCCATCTACCCCAAATTCATTTTAACATTATCTTCCCATCGACGTCTCGGCCTCTTCAAAGGTCTTTTTCCCCACCGGCTTCCCAACTAACACTCTATATGAATTTTTGGATTAGCCCATACATGCTACATGCCCTGGCCATTTCAAAAGTCTTGATTTCATGTTTCTAATTATGTCAGGTGAGGAATACAATGCGTGCAGTTCTGCGTTGTGTAACTTTCTCCATTCTTCTGTAATTTCATCCTTTTTAGTCCCAAATATTTTCCTAAGCACCTTATTCTCAAACATCCTTAACCTCTGTTTCTCTCTCAAAGTCAGAATCCAAGTTTCATAACCATACAGAAAATCGATAATATAACTGTTTTATAAATTCTTTGAGCTTTTTTGAAAGCAGACTGAATGATAGAAGCTTCTCAACCGAATAATAACAGGCATTTCCCATATTTATTCTGCGTTTAATTTCCTCTCGAGTGTCATTTGTATTTGTTATTGTTGCTCCAAGGTATTTGAATTTTTCCAACTTCTCAAAGGATAAATTTCCAATTTTTATAGTTCTATTTCGTACAAAATTCTGGTCACGAGATATAATCATATACTTCGTTTTTTTATTTGCTTCAAGTAAAATTCCCGTGTTTTCCCTAATAGTTTGTGGATTTTTTTTCCTAACATATTCAAGTCAACCGCATAAATACGCAGCTCCGAAACGCTGAAGAAATTATATTGTGGATAATAATCTTTTCAAATACATTCCATTGTCTGTTCAGAACTACACATATGAAGTAAACCATATCGAATGTAGAGATGGTGCGTATTCTGTAGCCTTGGTAACGATCATGCAAGTGTTAAAAGAGTCGAGAAAGGTTAGTAATAAGGTAAACACAAGTGGAGAAAAAGTGCAGGTGCGTATGAAACACGCTTGGTACTGTTTTTGTGGATGTTGATGACGTCTCGTGAAAGCCGTTTTACGTATTTAGCGCCAGCAATTAACGCAAGACAGCAAGTACACACACGTGCCAGTTCACTACTGTGCTGACAGGATCGTACGATTATGTACAGTCTTCGTACAAGGCTTTGACAAATGAAATTAACAAGTTGTCTCTTAGCAACAACACAAATTTGTCATAAAATGAAAAATTAGAGTAATTCACATTTTACAAACTAGTTCTATTAATAGAAGATCATAATATGCCTCTTTCACCTATTGACGAACAAAATACAAAAGCAAATAAAAATTAACACTGTCAATATCAAAAGCTATAATTACAAAAAAGGGGATCCGACAAACTTGTCTTTTTCACCATTATTGTTTAACATATACATTAATCATATTATGTAAAAAAAGGACTACCTACTGTTCAAACATAACATGAAATAATAATTAACACACAATTCAAAATTAACGCCTCATTGTAGGGACTAATTAATAATGTCAAACATTTAAGGCAATTGGCAAAGAACAACCAAATATGTAAATGAATTTGCAGAAGATTATGCAATTAATATAAATACAGTAAAATTTAATTTAATATACGTTTTTATGGAGGTCTGAAAAAATAAGTATCAATGAAAAAAACGTGTAACTGAAATGACATTTCATAACATCTGAAATAGTCTTCCGCTGTGCAGTAACGGTTAGTAAGCCTGACCGTGAAATGAGCGAGCTCGGGTTCAAATTTTTGTTGCAACAAGTTACCTGCTTGAGATTTTTTCCGGGGTTTTCCGTCAACCCATTAAGTGCAAATATTGGGTAGCTTTCGGCGCTGGACCCTGGACTCATTTCTCTGTCATTATCACCTTCATATCATTCAGACGTTAGATAACCGTAGTAATTGATAAAGCGTCTTAAAATAATCAATTAAAAATAACAGTTCACACCGTGGAATAACGGTTAGCGCGTCTAGCCGCGAAACCAGGTGCCCCGGGTTCGATTCCCGGTCGGGGCAAGTTACCTGGTTGAGGTTTTTTCCGGGGTTTTCCCTCAACCCAATATGAGAAAATGCTGGGTAACTTTCGGTGTTGGACCCCGGATTCATTTCACCGCATTACTACCTTCATCTCATTCAGACGCTAAATAACCTAAGATGTTGATAAAGCGTCGTAAAATAATCTAAGGTAGGTGTCCCTGATATGGCCATGCTAAGGTTTGAGAATTTTTCTAGCCGCCATTTTGAAAAAAATGTAAACCACTTTTTTCTTACTTGTTCTCAGTCTAATGTACTTTCTTAAAACAATTTCCTTTCCCCATAAAAATAGCTTTAATTGTCCAAAAAGTCCCAAATTCCAAAAGTCTACCTAGTGGCCATATCAGGAACATGTGCACATGATATGGCCACCCTTGTTCCATGTTCTACAAATCGTGATTGTTTTCAGTTTGATAGCGCAGTTGTGCTAAAATTAAATAATTTTGGTGTAAAATGAATAAACATGACACTTAATAATCTTTTTTATAATTCAAAAGTGTAGTCAAAACAGGTTTTTCCATAAAAAATTAAGTTGTTTTTCTTAAAATACAAAAGTTTTGCGTAATCCCAGCTATAAGGCATGTAAATTTGTCAGGTGAAAAAATAAAAGTGAAATGAACTTGATATGGCCATGGTGCATTAGATATGACCATATCAGGAGCAGGTAAACTTTCACGAAAATCGTTTGATTATGAACAACTCGTAAAAGATACGCCATCAACGACAACACCAATCAACAGAACATTAAAAACTGAATGGAGTACTATGGTTTTCATGAAACAAGTCTTTGAAAAACATGCATAAAACAAAGGAGACTTACCAGAGAAAAATAAGAAGAGGTCACATGAAAACCGCAAAACAGGCAACTGACGCCATATTGCTCAACCTGACTGGATGGAAAACGATCAAGTGACATACCAGGATGCCCTTTCATTGGATGCTGCTGCAATTTAGGGGATTTTTTGGTTAACTAACTCACAATAGGGGGGGTGGCCATATCAGGAACATGGCCATAACAGGAGCACCCACCTTACTAAAATAAAAAAAATAAAAATAACATGTGAAATATCATTGCAGGAGAGCGAAAAAAACATTTAACGAACAAATATCTGACATAAGAGTATTTAAATCTCTTATGTTTCTGATATTCACCACCATCATCATCATCATCATCATCATCATCATCATCATCATCATCATCATCATCATCATCATCATCATCATCATCATCATCATCATCAATAACTTCAACGTTTAGGTCGATGGCCTGTTCTTCCTCCAGAATTTTATTCGTCAAACTAAACTGGTCTCTCCAACGTCTGTTTGGTCTTCCCACTCGTCTTCTTCGTGTAGGTCTGTAACACCATGTTCTGAAAGGTATCCTATCTTTGGGCATTCTTGTTATATGTCTCTGATATTTATATTTTCTTTAAATTTCTTTTCTATTCTACTCACAGGTAACAGAGAAAAAGGTGATCGATTTGGATGGGTTCCGTTAAAAGGTTTCCATACCTTTTGTCAATAATTGTGGTACCGTATACATTTTTTTTTTTTTCAATTTTTTTTACACAGTTGGTATCCTGCTTCCCTTCAAATCTTACAACGTCTACAGGGATTCAAATTTCGATCCACTCTCGTGGTCTCAATAAATTATACGTGTATTAATACTTGAAACTTCCACTGACTGAGCCATGTTATGTAAATATTAATTAATTCTGAAATGCAGAAATGAATCGAATTGAGTTTTTTCTCCTGTGCTCAAACACAGTCTAATTCCACACTCACCACTTGGCAATTACACAATTGTGGGAGGAGGAGCGAATTTTAATGGATTCATAATCAAGTCTGCAGACTAGCAATGCATTACCTGGTGCTCGCATTTGAATTATAAACCCCCATGCCGCTATGCGTGCTGACAGCCAATTAATTTATTATTTTCTCTGTGAAATGAAGTTAAAACGGATACGAAAACTTTCTGTAAGCGCATTTCTAAACGAATTCAGCAAACAAATATCACTACGGAATATCTGCATATTGAAGGTAGACCTGAGAAGCCCGATAGCAGGGAGAGAGTTCTGATTTTTTCAGCCCACGTTACAGCCGAATTGCTAGCTTACAGCGCAGAGCCATGTTTTACGGCTCTCGCAGACCAGAGTTCAAATCTCGACGATGACGGAGCCCTATTTGTATGTATTTATTTACACTGCAAGTGGACAAGCACCCGGTGGCAGTGGTATACACAATATAAACAATCTATACTAATAATAAATCTGCAGCCAAAATTTTTCTGGTAATTTTCTATTTTCCAAAAATAATTGGTGTTAACATTTATAATTAACCATCCTGAAACCGAAAATCGCTTTTTGACATTTTTGTTTGTATGTCTGTCTGTCTGGATGTTTGTTACCTTTTCACGCGATAATGACTGAACCGATTTATATGAAAATTGGAATAAAAATTAAGTTCGTTGTAACTTAGAATTTAGGCTATATGGCATTCAAAATACTTTATTTAAAAGGGGAGTTATGAGAGGGTCTGAATAAAATAAATCGAAATATCTCGCTTATTATTGATTTTTATAAAAATGTTACATAAAAGTTTCTTTAACAATGATTTCCGATAAGTTTTATTCTATGCAAAATTTTGATAGGACTGATATTTAAGGATATACAAGACTTTTAAAATAACAATACAATACATTTTCACCGCCGTCTCAGATTATAGCGTTGTTGTTTCTACAGTAACTCCTATGTGCAAAATAGTATACAATTTTTGAGTAGGAAGAAAAACACATATATTCATCCCATGGCAATGGCACATAGGAGATCGTGAATTCTTACATTTTCGAAAGAAAGAAATACAGGAACATCATTTTATTTTTACTTCAATTTTTATTGTACCTGAGTTTTTCAATGTACTTCACTCCCACCCCTTCTACTAAGGAAGTTGCAACTCCACACAGAACCAAGACCGCAGATAGTAAGCAGTACTGAGTTACTGAGTATAGTACGTTCCAGAAATATGTTCGCGTTTTCCAGTGACGAAAGGGCTTTCAATATTGAATCATATTTTCGCACAGGTACTGTCCGTTTGCCTACGTCGCATCCCGATTTCCCCCACCTGCTTCTGCTCGCCCCTCTGTAAAAGCTGGGCTGTCTTAGCTCTTTTCTGAAAACATTAATTTCTCTTAGGAATTGGATGTTTACGTAATATTATACAGCTGTTTAATTTAACTTAAATAAAAGGGCCTTGTTAAGTAATTAACTGTCACGTGAGTTCCTCCCTTTCTACAATCCTGCGGCATAACCACTTGGACGGACAGTAGATAGCATGTCTGAGTAATTTTATATTTTCGGGTCGGGCAGAAGTGAAGATTGAATTCACAGTACGTAGAGTAGGTACAGAATTATTTCAACATGAGTTACTAGTACGAAGGACGAAACTGGCAATTGGAATTAGATGCAATAGTCTATAGTGCGATAATATGCACAAAAGAACTGAAGCCTGTATCGAAATGAACGGCCACCATTTTCAAAATTGTGTTTAAATATTCATATTATGATTATTTTTCAATTTAACTTCTTTCTCTATATTGTACGCTAATGTGCTGTAGACAGTATACACTGCATAACGAATACGTTCGCATGGATAACTCACTTCGTGTGTAAAAACACTTATTCTTAATACAGTACTGTACTATGATTAAAGAAAAACCTAATGAAAATTATCAAACTCAAAATCGCGATATTTCCTAGTTTACGTAAATGGATGAACTACTTTTCTTCCTTCCTATACCTAGTAGAGTGATTTGTGTTTTACGCCAGTATCAACGAACTCCAGTCTTGGAGGGGGGAGCAAGCGGTGTTTCCGGTTCTCTAAAGGTATAGACAGGTTAATATTAAAAATGTTAGTAAAAATAAAATGATGTCCCTGTATAATTACATATCACTATATATGCTGTATCGCTATTTAAGTTATTTGAAGGGTTCAGAACCATAGTGGACCAAGCGCCATTTACTGAAGACGTAGCAAACAACGGCTAAAATTAAGTGATTACCATAATTCAATGAAAAAATATAGCAAGTAATATAAAGTTTACACATTAAAACTAAATGATATGTCAATCTTCATTAAACTATGGATGCATGTAATAACAACAATTAAGAAACATGTTAAAGAATTTGTCATTGCACCAAATGAGTGCTCTCTGGGCCAAAATGATCGCATTTTAATTATTTAAATACAATTTAAATTAAGTAACATATTAAACGACTTATCCTTCTATCAAACAGGAATGTTCCATAGATCAAATGTCCTATTTTAATTATACTTTATATTTATTTCTAACAGGTGCAGCGGAGCGCACGGGTACGGCTAGTACACAATAAAATTACAATACACAATACAATTATACAATACGCAATACAATTATATACACAATACAATAAGAATACATAATACAATTTAATATGATAATTACAATTAATAATAAAACATAAAATAACCTAATTTTACAATATAACTTACATATAGGCCCTACACAAGTTTCAATAGTTTTTCAATCTACTCTCATCTCACTCACTGTAGTGGCACTATGACGCATTTCACTGACACTTTAGGACACATTTCACTGACACTATAGAACACATTTCACTGACACTATAGAACACATTTCATTGACGCTGTAAATGATCACCGATCGGAATTATTCAATGCACTGTAAAACCATAACTTCACTGACTCACCTCGCTTCACTGATGCAACAGTTCAAATAAGACAAATAATTACATCCTTATGCATACTTATAAACAGAACTACATTTAAGCTAAACATTTCTAGTCTAAGGCATTCTTACACGCTATTTTTAAATAATTTACAATTCAAACCAAGGGAGTAACTCGTTAGGCTAAATAAATGCATGTCATCTTAAAAAATTAAATGATAAACGTCACCTTAATTTTAATTTGCACTTTATACACAACTTTTTAAGTTATTCTTGAATCTCCTTAAGGAAGGACACCCCTCAAAGACCGCTGCAGGTAGGTCATTCCAATCATTTATAGTTCTATTTAAAAATGAGAATTTACCTACATCCGTTTTGTGTTTCCTACATTTGATTTTAAAATCATGATCGTTCCTACCATAGTACGTTGGCTTTTCTAACCGAGCCGTTATGTCTACCCATGCTTTCTGACCTAGATGTGCTCTATACAATGATGTTATTCCAGTTTTCCTACGTCTGTTTTCCAAGGTATACGTCTGTTTTCCAAGGTGATGGATAAAGTTCTAACTGAGGTTCATGGACTAACGTTGCAGAATCGGTAAAAAGTTTTATCATAAAATTTCGGTCGGTGTTTGTGCCCGGGCCCAACACAGCATGTGATGAATTTGGGGAGTTAGAGTGCGTGACGAAAACCGGTTTTTCAAGCCAGCTGTAACTGCTGGGTGGATCATCGTGCCAACCACACGTCACCTCTGTACTACAGTAAAATCCCTCGTATCCGGCACCCAAATAACCGGCAATACCAAAACAAAAACACTTTTGGCTAGGCCAAAAAAAATAGTCATTCATGCGAAAGAGAACAGTCTGACGAAGATGTGAGTGGTTTTCATAGATCGCACATGCCGCATATTGTGTTTATTCTTTACACTGTTCATCGTGAACATTTATTGTGACTTACTAATTTACCATGAAATAATGTAAACATTGGTATTTTCATTGTTGATCTGTAAAAAATGAATCCACATTGATGTCACATTCATTTATTGTCCCTATATATTTTATCTTAACTAGTTGAATCCTAAACTATTTTGTTTCAAACACTTAATATCAGTTATCCATGACCTACTGTAATTTTTCATTAAAGATTGTTATAATTACTTTATGCTCGACCATGCCGAAATGTAGTAATTATACACGTGGTAGCAGTCCTTTAATGGACCTCATTAAAGTACACCTATTCATTAAAGTTCAGGTGTTCCACCAATCAGAAAACACCATTGTAGCAATATGAAAGCGCAAGTATCGATTATTCTCGGATATGCAATCGAAAGACAACTAGCGAAACGTCACGGAGGCTGGAAATCCAATACTGTCGCAGAAGGTTATGTACTAGTCTTGTTACTATAATAATTAGCGTTAATTGTAAATAATATTCAAATAAATTCAATTTGTCATCTCGTTTTTCAATGTCTAAATCAATTTCAAGGTTATATCAAGATTAATGTTTATTTTACTCTCTAGATTATATCAAGGTCAATGACAATTTGTTTCTCGGAAAAAATCAATACTTTCGCGTCTGCGCACATCTCACAATTTACGAGATATTGCACAAGGTCAGTTCCGCTCCCCAGTCAGATAAGAATAACATGGATACTTATGAATAATTTCAAGTTAGAAATATGGTCGAGCATAAAAAGTCGTATGAAACTTGCCTATAATTGCTCTTATGAAAATTATGAAACTCGCTTGCGCTCGTTTCATAAACATACTTGCGTCTTAATTACTACCATTATAGGCTCGTTGCATAATGTACTATTTCAATTTTAAGTAATTCCAAACAAATTCTTAATCAAAATATTAATTTAATAAATCAAATGGATGCAGAATTTGTTTTTATAAAAAAAAAACTTCAATGACATTTTCTTCTATAATAATTAGGGAAGCTAATACAACAAAAATAAATTTTAGCATTGAAATCCCTACGGTGCGTGTTCCAAGTCACCGATGCCCCAGAAAAAAACATAATTATAACATTCCCAACTCTAATACCGTCTAGCGGGCAAAGGGCATGACGCCGAACCTAAGTTGTCTGACAAAAAATGTTTGATTTGGCCTCTTCTGCCATCCCTTCAACTTAACGTACGGTCTTTTAGGACACTCTGTGTATAGTGGTGAACTTATACAGAGACATCATTTTATTTTTACTTGCATTTTTATTGTACCTGCATTTCTGAACGTACTTCATTCCTACCCCTTCACTAATGTCCTTGCTCCCGCCAGACACACAAACTTACGGCCGCTGTTGCATTCGAAGTCTTCAAACAGTGAAGTAAACACTGCAGTGTATAGTGTGTTTCAGAAATATGGTTGTGTTTTCTATAGAAGAAAGAAACTATATTAATAATAGCGCACTAAAAAATTATATTCAAGAAACGATAAATTCAATTTCAGAGAATATGCTTCAAAATTTTTTTAATAATATGCATAAAAGAATTGAAGCCTGCATTGTAATGAACGGCAACCATTTTCAGCAACTTGTTTAAAAATTCAGATTAGCTTATTTTGAATTGAGGTGGCTAGAAGTAAAGGAATGCAAGTGACATTTGTAATAACATGAGTTAAGTGCATCCAGTGTAAGTTAAGGTATCTAAAATTTTAGTGGCAAAGGGATATTTTAATCGCATCACACATTAAAATTTAAATAAAAAATTTCACCGATTTTACGAAAGCTTAAATATTTAAACCCCATTTTCTCAAAAGTAACTTAAGTGCACTTATAGCCCTTTACTTATGACCCCCTCAATTTAAATGCACTCTCTATATTGTATGTTAACGCCAATAATTAATATGCTAAATAAAGTAGACATTACATAACGAACATAGCCGCCTGAAAAGTTGAGTTTTTGAAAAAAAAAGTTACTACTCTACTGTATTTTGATAAATTCCGTAAAAGTGATGATCAAACTGAAAATCGTAACATCGTATTTCCCTACAACATAAATGAATACACTACTTTTCTCTCCTCCTATACCTAGTAAAATGATTTGTTTACATATTGCACTAGTAACATCAAACCCCTGTAATGGAAGGGGGCAACAGCGTTTCCGAGTATAGCCAGGTTAATGTTAAAAATGTTGGTAAAAATAAAGTGATGTCCCTGTACATGTTTCAAAAATTTAGTATGGATTGCCTACATTTTAATATCCTTCTTACTTACTTACAAATGGCTTTTAAGGAACCCGAAGGTTCATTGCCGCCCTCACATAAGCCCGCCAGCGGTCCCTATCCTGTGCAAGATTAATCCAGTCTCTATCATAACACCCCACCTCCCTCAAATCCATTTTAATATTATCCTCCCATCTACGTCTCGGCCTCCCTAAAGGTCTTTTTCCCTCCGGTCTCCCAACTAACACTCTATATGCATTTCTGGATTCGCCCATACGTGCTACATGCCCTGCCCATCTCAAACGTCTGGATTTAATGTTCCTAATTATGTCAGGTGAAGAATACAATGCTTGCAGTTCTGTGTTGTGTAACTTTCTCCATTCTCCTGTAACTTCATCCCGCTTAGCCCCAAATATTTTCCTAAGCACCTTATTCTCAAACACTCTGAACCTATGTTCCTCTCTCAGAGTGAGAGTCCAAGTTTCACAACCATACAGAACAACCGGTAATATAACTGTTTTATAAATTCTAACTTTCAGATTTTTGGACAGCAGACTGGATGATAAGAGCTTCTCAACCGAATAATAACACGCATTTCCCATATTTATTCTGTGTTTAATTTCCTCCCGAGTATCATTTATATTTGTTACTGTTGCTCCAAGATATTTGAATTTTTCCACCTCTTCGAAGAATAAATCTCCAATTTTTATATTTCCATTTCGTACAATATTCTGGTCACGAGACATAATCATATACTTTGTCTTTTCGGGATTTACTTCCAAACCGATCGCTCTACTTGCTTCAAGTAAAATTTCCGTGTTTTCCCTAATCGTTTGTGTATTTTCTCCTAACATATTCACGTCATTCGCATAGACAAGAAGCTGATGTAACCCGTTCAATTCCAAATCCTGTCTGTTATCCTGAACTTTCCTAATGGCATATTCTAGCGCGAAGTTAAAAAGTAAAGGTGATAGTGCATCTCCCTGCTTTAGCCCGCATTTTTAATATCCTTCAATTGATAAAAAGCTCAGCTTCTCGTTTGAGGCAATACCTACATTTTCGTAAATTTTCTAGCAGTACAAAGAGATAGTTCGTCGTTAAATGGAACTGTCGCATGTTGTAGTCTCTTTTATATCAAGTACTTTACTATGCAGCTAGCAAAAAATATCTTCCGCGAAAAAAGGCATTCATATTTGTTAATTACTAATTAAAACTGTCATAACTTTTAACTGCAAAAAAAAAAGAGTTGGAGTTGTTGAAGCACTGCTTTTAATCTCGACGCCATGGCAACGGCAAAGTTTGAGAACAATGTCGCATCTACAGCTGCATACAAATTCCAGTATTTAGTGAAGCTTCAGATAGCTTCCACATAAACGTATCTAGTGCTTGCTGCGAAATAACTTTGTAAATTATTAAGCGAAAAATGGTTACCAGTAATTCACTTCTAGTTGTACTCAGAACTGAAGGACGAGATTGCAATTCCTAATATGTTTATATTCTAATTACATGAAGTATAAAGAAGAAAAAATATTGTGGCACTGTAAAAAGAGAAGAAAATTATTCCTACATTTTTTAGCTTCTCTATTGCCGTTTGTCTGTCTGTATGTAGCGATTTTTTCCAAGTTATTAGACGGATTTTATTCATATTAAGTATCTTTGAATCAAATTTAACCCAAAATGATATACAGTTATTCGTACTAAAGTTCTGAGTGGTGTGCGAATTCAAAATTGTTTTATCATATGTTTTTTTTTAATTATTATTTTCAGGCAGAGTTCTCTGTACGAATTACATTGGAAGGAAACTTTTACCTATTTATAAATAATGTTTCAGTTTTAATTAATTTTCGGACAAATGCAAGTACCAGTAGTTAATATAATAAAGTTAATTCTCATAATGTAATTTAATTTTGAACAAAACTCACCATAAATTTCGATTTGTTGTACAGAAATAAATACAATGAAAATACAAATTTAACCATATTTACCGTTCTTAAGATATCAGTGCATATTCATATGTTATTTAAAGAAATATATAGATTCTGTACAGGGTGAGTAAAAAGTATGGAACAATGCTTGTAACTTTATTTCTAATTTTATGAAGAAACTATTTATACAAAAGTTGTAAGGTAACAAAGAAGGAATATTTTGAACATGTTTTCAAATACTATGCTTTTCATTTATAAAGGTGTGCCAATGAGTCTGTTTTTTTTTAATAGCACCATACTTATTTCTGCATTTTTGGATTCTCCAAGTCTCATTACGTATAAAATCATATTTTTTTGCCATTTATAAACTATACTTTTGTAAAAATTACATCTTTTGATGGCAATGTATGTGTACTGAATAAAGGAAAATTTCAATGCTTCAGTACATCAATTTGAGGAGGCTTTGGATTAAACAAATGCAGACAAAAGCTAATAGAAACAAGTGAAAAAGCTAATAAAAGAATTGAATAACAATATTAATATTATTTAAACTTATAATTTAAAAAAGACACATTGTAGGATATGTACCATTGAAATTTAACTGCAATAGTAATGGAATACATGGATTTGAAAAAAAAAAACAATTAAAACCAAAATTAGCATTGTTGTGTTGTATCATGTGTTGATTTCAGTTCACAAAAGGTGGTCAAAATTGCCTCCATTTACTGCCAAAAATGCATAAATCTGTCTTTCAAATTGTTTAATTTTTAACCATCGTTATTAATTTCTTTTTATTAGCTTTATTCACTTGTTTCTATTAGCTTTGGTCTGCAATTGTTTAATCCAAAGCCTCCTCAAATATAATCTGCTTAGCAGTTACATACAAAATTTTTAAATAAATTACTTTCATTATATGAGTTATCTTTATAAAAGAATTTAACTTACGACATACATAAAATATTTTCATATTTGTTTTCTAGAAACCAGTCAAGAAATGAAATGGTGTAAGATGCATTACCTTGGTTCTGCTTGGAGTTACATGATAGACTTTTTTCTGTGACCACATAATAGGCTGAAGCAGGAAGTTTTATTCCATGGCGGCGGATGCAGCATTGGTCTTCTCTACTGACAGCCCCTTTGTCTTCAAACCAGCTTAACGTCACTTCACTATGATGCCACTATACTTGTCATACTGTTTCAAACGGAAACACCTTCACTTCACACTTGCAACTGTCGTACTCGTTCACTTCCGATCTTGTTGGTGCCCGGGGCAAGAGATTCTTCCAACATTCGCTTGTCCTTTACCTTCAACGAGTCACGACTACAGGATATTTGAAGAAAAAAAAAAAAAGAGTTATTTAACAGTATTTCAATTGTTAAAATGCGCTGCAAGAATTATCGATTATCGTATTCAAACCCAACAATTTAGATATGATGTAGCGCACTTCATATTCAAAAGGTCAAGGGTTCAATTATCGCTGTAGATTTTACCGATTTGTTTAATTCCTCAGTTCATGTAGGCGAACACCGGAAAAATATTTTAAATGTCACAACGGCTTTCTATTTGTTATTCTTTATTCCTCGAGTAAAGGCGCTAGAAAACCACACCTGTAGAGAGATAAGTTAAAAATAAGTAAATCATCAACTATAATAACTTCTCAGATATGATAAAACTATAAGCCATATAACATACAGTTTCTGCTGTGTGTATTTAATTTATCGTAAGTCCATTGTACCAAGTCCATGAGCATCTATCATGAATGATAACTGTCAAATTTGAATAATTTCCTCGAAATTATTCAAATTAACTTTACAGGGAGTTATTCCTGAAAGCTTAATTTGCATAATACACGTCACTGTACGTAACAGAAAACCACAATTTAAAGTCACAAAGAGTTAGTGTGCATTCAAATGTTGGTTGCTTGACGGTTGTTAGCCCACTTTGAGGTCTGTGGATATAGAGGGAAAAATTGGATCGGTGTCGGGTAGAGTTCCCGGGTAGCTCAGTTGGGAGAGCGTTGGTACGTTTAACCAAAGGTCCCGGGTTCGATACCCGGCCCCGGAACAATTTTTCCTCGAAATTATTCAAATTAACTTTACAGGGAGTTATTCCTGAAAACTTAATTTGCACTGTCAAATTTATTTCTACCTATTTTTTTACTTGGTTATTTAACGACGCTATATCAACTATGAGGTTATTTAGCGTCGAAGGGGTTGATGATCACGATATGGTATTTGGCGAGATGAGGCCGAGGATTCGCCATAGATTGCCTGACATTTGCCTTACGGTTGGGGAAAACCTCGGAAAAAACCCAACCAGGTAATCAGCCCAAGCGGGAATCGAACCGGCGCCCGAACGCAACTCCGGATCGTCTAGCCTATTGAACCAAATGTACATGCACCTATTAAGGATGGTTAATTATACATGTTAACATGAATTATTTTTGGAAAATCGAAAATTACCAGAAAAAATTTGGCTACAGATTTATTATTAGTATAGATTAAAAAAAAAATCAAAGAGTGCGTGATTCCTTACGCCGAAGGGCAGAGGAATGCATTGCCATGAATGGACATCACATTGAGCACGTCCTATGAACAAGTGTTCAGATCTCAGAAAGTATGTGTTGTAGGAGCCATGTTTATTAGAAATTTTTTTTTTTATGCATACTATCACCTCCTAAAATATTGGAACTTTTTAACACTCTGTATATAGTTTTATAATGTTGCGATATGTATAACCTACGAAAAATAGTTTTTAATTGAAGGAAAGACCCGGTACTCAATTTGATAAACGGACCGCTCTGAATTATTTGCAACAAGAAAATCTCGACATCATCAGAGATTGAATCCAGGACCATCCAATACGCAACCAGTTGCTATATTAACCGAGTTATCCAGCTCCTGCGATTTGACTGCAGTAGCTACAAACTTGTGGGGCACTCTGTGTCTTCAGCAGCACCCTAGGCCTCTAAGTGGTGGCAAGAGCTGAACTCCGATCCGTTGATAAGTTTTCGCACGACGCGACAGGGTGAGAAGTTGCACAACACCCTCAGAGTTAAACGAGGCGTGATATTGCACGCACATTCCCTCCCCTTCAAGAAATTCACTTCAAAATTGTGTTAGCCTGCTGTTTACACTTTTGAGTACACCTTTTCAGTACGGATTTGCACTTTGACCTTAACTACAATTGCCAACTGAGTTACAAAATGCGAAACCAACTCTAAGAGCTACTTCTTATACAAAATAAAAAAATCGGTGCAATGTACTTGGCACATATTCCCTCATTAGGTTATCTACGTTGAGCAATTATTGCAGTAGTAATACAACCAATATTTTACGTAACCTTCTTTGAAATGAATTGTGCGAAAAAAATTCCAACAGGTACCTTTCTCTTTGCAATTTCACAAGCCTCACATCATTTTAAGGGGACAAGATATTCAGAATCATAAAAAAAAATGAATTTTTTTGTTTTCGGAAATAAATTCTCTGAATCTTCCTGATCAATAATAAATACTTACTTACTTACTTACTTACTTACTTACTTACTTGCTTTTAAGGAACCCGGAGGTTCATTGCCGCCCTCACATAAGCCCGCCATTGGTCCCTATCCTGTGCAAGATTAATCCAGTCCCTACCATCATATCCCACCTCCCTCAAATCCATTTTAATATTATCTTCCCATCTACGTCTCGGCCTCCCTAAAGTTATAATGTTACGATGTGTTTAATCTACAAAAACAGTTTTTAATTGAAGAGGGTGTCTCATTGATTGATTGATTGATTGTTTATTCAATACATGATCATAATGTATATATGGATGTACACGTTAAGTACATAATAAAGACGAAACACAATAAAATTTAAAAACACTACAAATTAAAATACATATAAAATAAATAATATAATCAAACAGTATTGCATATTATGTCATAATTTGTAATTTAAGAATTCTTTTACTGAATAAAAACTTCAATCAGTTAAAATCTCTTTAACTTTCACTTTAAATTTTATATAAGGTAAATTTGTATCTACAATGGTAATTTATTAAAAAAACACAATGCCAGTATAGGCAGGCGATTTTTCATATTTCACAAGTCTATGATTTTTTATTGAGAACAGATGTGCACTTTGTGTATTATAATTATGATAATCTAAATTCTTAGTGTATTTATTCCCATTCTGTTTTAAGAAAATTATGCATTTGTAAATATAAATGGATGGAAATGTTAAAATTTTATATTGTTTAAAATTCTTAAAATGTAATTATTTCATTTTTGAATCTTGCGTACACCACTTTTAACACTTGAATATAATTAATTGATGAACTAGTGGACTTACTCGTGTTAAATCATATATTTAACACGAGTAAGTCCACTAGTTCATCAATTAATTGTAATTATTTATATTTACATTTTAAAAGTTAATATCAAAATTGTACTAAAATACATTTAAAAAACGTGCTTTCAGGAGTAGAACATCATAGACATTTTGAATACATATGTATATTTTTAAATGGCTGAAATATACCCATGTCAGGGAATTACAGTATCCTGGTATTTTTTTTTTAATTTGGACACAATTTCTTTTTCAAAAACTAATCTTGAACTCAAGTTCTTGGAGCAATGATATTTTGACATTAAAAAAATTAAAATTTTGCAACAATTGCAAAAGAATTCAAATTTTACTATTCTCTCCCCTTAAGACGAGGAATATTTTCAAGAAAATTTATGATCATATGATTATATGCAAATTATAGGATCTAAAGCTTAGGAAAAGGAGTACGCTAAGAAATTGTTTAAGGGGTAGTTTCTCAGAAAACATTATGATGAAAATTTTCCGATGTAAAATTTTCCGGGAAATTTTCGTCACTGTGTGCCCAGACTAATTCGGACCCGTGACTGTTGTTTCACGCAATATTCGGGTTGAGCGTCTCAGCAGTTGTATTTTCCGATTTTTCGATATCATAAGAATTTTTTAATCGTCATTCTTTCATGGATATATTGAAATATTAAACCTCTCCTCCTCTCAACAGCAATCCAGCATGCACAACATGGGTGTCTGTTCCACTCCCTCGGTATTACGTTTGAAACAAATGAATCAGAAATTGCGATGCATGTTTTGTTAATTAAAACTAATTACGTTGACCCGAATTAGGTGGTTTCCGGGAACTTTATTAAGCTTTCAGCGCCATAGCGGAGCTCGGCGTGCCCTCGTTCAACGAAGAGACAATTTAAAACGTTATTGAGTCGTACAGAGAATCGCGATCAAAGAGACTTTTCTGGAACACTGCAGTCCCTATGTAAGGACTTCGCATATAATCTGGGAATTAAAATAAGAGAGAAGAGGAAAAAATCTGTGGCCTGTAATTGATAAATAATACACATCCGAGCGAGTTGACATCAGTCTGATCGAGCTTTTACCATGGTTTTCGTTGACTGAATATAAGGCGCAATCAATATATTTCTGAACTGCACTTGTATTTATTATATAGGGACATCATTTTATTTTTACTAACATTTCTAACATTAACCTGGCTATACCTTTGGATCAACGATTAAGAACCGAAAACACCGTTTGCTACCCCCTTCCACGACTGGAGTTCGATGATACTGGCGTAATATACAAACAAATCTACTTACTAGGTATACGAGGGAAGAAAAGTAGTTTATCCATTTACGTAAACTAGGAAATATCGCGATTTTGAGTTTGATAATTTTCATTAGGTTTTTGTTTAATCAAAATACAGTACAGTATTAACAATAAGTGTTTTTACTCACGAACTGAGTTGTCCATGCGGACGTATTCATTATGCAATGTATATTATACTGTCTACAGCACATTAGCGTACAATACAGAGAATGAAGTTAAATTGAAAAATAATAAGAATATGGATATTTAAACACATTTTTGAAAATAGTTGCCGTTCATTTCGAAACAGGCTATAGTTCTAATGCGCATATTATCGCACTATACACTATTACTTCGTATCAGTAACTCATGTTTAAATAATTCTGTACCTACTCTATAAAAGAGTACCTTACGTACTGTAAATTCAATTTTCACTTCTGCCCGTTCCGAAAAGATAAAATTACTCAGACATGCTATCTACTGTCCGTCCAAGTGGTTACGTCGCAGCGTCGTAGAAAGGAAGGAAATCACGTGACAGTTAATTACTTAACGTGGTCCTTTTATTTAAGTTATTTTAAACAACTGTATGGGTATAATATTACGTAGACATCCAATTCCTAACACAAATTAATGTTCTCAGAAAAGAGCTAAGACAGCCCAGCCACTAGCTGGCGAATAAAAGCTGGTGGGGGAAACCGGGATGCGACGTAGACAAATGGAAAATGATGTAATATTGAAAGCTCTTTCGTCACTGGAAAACGCGAACATATTTTTGGAACGTACTGTTTACTATGACCGTAAGGCTACTATGACTGTTTATGCGGTCTTGGATCTGTGTGGAGGACGGTTGAACTTCATTAGTAGAAGGGGTTGGAGTGAAGTACATTCAAAAACTCAGGTACAATAAAAATTGAAGTAAAAATAAAATGATGTCCCTATACTACTGAAAACATATGAGTGCACTAAAGATCATTGCTTTCATGTCTGTTGAGTCAGTCTATCGAACAGCGTCAGATTGTCTTTAAGAACTGAGCTTCTACACGTGATTTATGTGCAAAAATGTCACAAACCAATTGCGATTTTTCCTGGACTCTCTCCATTATACACCTTATAGCTAGTCTTCTTCTCTGTTTTCAAGTGACGCATTTAGTGTAGATTCCAGGAGTTTCCCTGGTTCTATATAACTTCTCGTTTCCTATGTCCTGTGTGTTGTCTACATTCACGGCAGTCCGGAAACTTTTTGATTGGCCCTTGTATAATTAATTTATTATATAAAGTCAAATGCCAGATTGAACCCCAATTACAACGAAATTCTAGATACAGTACAACAGCAACAAGCATCCTCAACAATAAACTACAGAGAGTCGCGATATGACTAGGAGTTAAAGTGACTGTAGATAGATAAATAAATAAATAAATAAATAAATAAATAAATAAATAAATAAATAAATAAATAAATAAATAAGTAAATAAATAAATAAATAAATAAATAAATAAATAAATAAATAAATAAATAAATAGGGTAGACCAGGGTAATTGTAAACACTTTTCACTGATTTCAAATATATTCTAACATTACACAACCTTCAGTAACGGTAAGCATGACAAAGAAACATTGTGTTATTTTTAGATCTTTCTTTTCCTGAAAATGGGTTTAAAATAATAAAGTTGACTTTTTCCATTTTTTAATTGCTAGTTTACATTTACCCCACTTTGAGAGGGGGTAATTGTAAACACCAATTTTCGCACGGGCTATCAAACAATGTACTCCTTCCAACTTCAATTTTGGTCACTGGTACATTTCGTCCCTTTAACCTATGATATATGACGATATAGGAACTCAGTACCTCTCCTGAGCTTCACGATAACTGTAGTTACTATTTTTCACATCTGTGACATCCCTCTCTAAATCCTTTACAGTGTAGTTGGGTGGGGATCTCTTTGATTACTGGAAAGTACGAAAAGTAAGACATGTTTACAATTACCCCAAGCAATTAAAACTATGGGGTAAATGTAAACACGCCATAATTTAATTAACTGAGGTTATGGGAGATCTCAAAATCATTGTAATAAATGTTTACTACTATTCATTACTCATAAAAACAACATATTTAAAAAAAAAATAGCACTGTACGTTTACTTACAATGCTAAAAATGAAGGTGAAGCAAAATTCTTTTTAAACTTTTTTTGTCGACTCTCACAAAACATTCGTTCACAACTAAGCAGTTACTCCTATTTGGCGCCAAACTGCTTTGTAGGTTAGCCAACATGTTAATTGAAATATTCCTCAGAATTAACATTTTTATATTGACAGTTTTGTATTTCTCACAGCTTTTGTTTACAATTACCCTCATCTACCATAAATAAATAAATAAATAAATAAATAAATATATATATAATGTTATACAGGGTGTATCTAAATTGGTGTCAAATATTTCGGGGACATGTTCCTAACACCAAAACATTACAAAAAGTTCATATGAACGTTGGTCTCGAAATAATTTATTTCAGAGTTACAAGACAAAATTTAATGTTACAAAAATTGCTCGGAGTGGCTTCCTCCTGCTTCGATGTGTCCCCTAAACCTGTGTTACATGCTCTGGCGTACTCTGTTGAAAATTCCTGGAGTGAAATCCAGTTTGGATACGCTCTCAGAATATTAACATTAAGTACAGGAGTCGCATAAACCAGGGACTTTAATGTCCCCAGACGAAGAAATCCATTGGAATCAAATCAGGCGATCGAGCAGGCCATGCAATGAATCCCCTTTGACCAATACATCTTTGGGGAAATCTATCATTAAAAAATTACGAACTATCAGACTAAAATGAGCTGGAGCAGCATCGTGTTAAAACACATTCGTTGGATGACGTCCAGAAGCACATCATCAATTAAATGATGCAAATCATTTCGTTCTGTTCACTCACAGAATACATTTTCTTCTGATTTCTTTCCTCTACAAAATACAAACAAACAAAAAAAAAAAAACATCAAACAATCAGCGGTCAATGAACGGATAAATCCTTTAATAACTCCCTAACGAATGGTTTCCAGACCCATGTTCTTATTAACTTTTTAAATTGTTTTGATGTTAGGAACACGTCCCCGAAATATGACACCAATTTAGATACACCCTGTATAGCTCCGAAACGTTGATATTGTTACAGCTACAACACGGAACAAGAACAAAAAAAAATTGAAGTAAGAGGTGAAATTTCTAACTTAAACATGGATGTCCTTAATGAAAGCCTCGAAAGAAGATAACGATGATGCAATCGCTGAAAATGATTTTCCTTTGATTACAACAATCTTAGCTCTTCACACAGTCTTTGCAAACACTGTGAGAAACACCCTGTATTAAATTAATTATACAAAGTTCAGCGGCACAAGTGTTGGCGGTTCAGTGAGATGATGGTGCTCGTATGGACAGCAAAGTTCGCAGCACAATGCAAGCAATCTTCTGTATCCCGGGCTACCACAGCCTCCTGCAAACCACGGCTAACCTCCCTTCTCGCGTTACGCAAGAACTAATCTATATTAGTTTACGTAAGACTTGAGGCCTTCACGAATATTATACACCTCCAAGTTGAATCAGCTAGCAGCCTTACGGATCACAAAGCCTGAGACCGCCCGTTTAATTGACGTCCGGAAAATGGACATTTATTTTATTTTCTAAGAAATTAGATAATATATCTCACTTATATTCTAGTTCTATTTGTAGTGTTTTTCATAATGTGGTCAGAACATTAAGAATATATTATTATTATTATTATTATTATTATTATTATTATTATTATTATTAGTGCTGTTACTGCTACTTCTACTTACTACTATTATTACTTCTATAGCGACGTCGCTCCACTTGAGAGCGGTACATTTTAAATGGTAATAAAATCCTTACCTTGGCTTCCTCCAGAACCGAAGCAAAACCGTGAAGCCAGTGTTATTAATTTACGGCACGTAAAACTGACACAGAGCTCGTGGCAAAATTTGTTTACCATTTTAAAGTCTTTCTCCCCCACTATGTATGGGGACTTTACTTTCATATTAGAATGTAACGCCCCCTTCTTGTATTCTATGTTTCTTCTATGTGTCTTCTTGAGTGAGAGGAAGATCGGGTTTTTGCGTCAACGTATTAAGGGAATATCCGTGGACAAGTCGCTGCACAAAACCGGCCCTTCCCTCGCTCAGTAAAATTGTAATAAATTCTCAAAAAGAACTATCACAATATTACTCATAACACAGTATCACCAACCTTTACCCTACATTGATTTCTACCACCACCAACCACAGCGAATAAATATTAAGCTATAAAATGACGTTTACTTAAAATTGAAATTCAAATGACTACCGGTAATCTTTTTGTCATCACCAATGAACTCGACATAAATATGACAACAAATGATATATTTCGCACGAAAACATAACGACCTTCCCTCATCCCCTTCACCAGTTAACTGCAGGCACGCGCAAGGGATAAACCCTTAGCTGAGTTGCCAATTCTTGAAGTCATTGTGATTTGCGAACGTTTTTCAAACTGTGTTTCATGAAACCGCGATTTTCAGCGAGACTATATTATCTTTGTAAATATACCTTAATTTGTAATTACTAAAACAAAATTGGTGTAAAAATGAACAAACTTGTTTTAAAAACACTTTATATTTATATTTTCACTAACATGTTTTGCCTAAATAAACAAAAAAATTCAGACTTCTATAATAAGTGTTAAATTCTAATGTTATTGAAGTTCCAGAATTTTATACTTAATTAAGAATGTTGCGCCGGTAAAATTTTCTGAAACTGTGATCATTGAATAGTTATAGAATTTATAGTACAAAAGAGTAAAGTTAGATTTTATCAGCTTCGCCTTGGGTGATAATTTCCACGAACGCATAAAATCTGTTTACTCTAGTGTGCTATACAATATTTTATTCATTACTGGTATGTAAATTTAATTTTAAATTGTAGGGCTTTTCTTTGTAATGTGTTGTTGGCCAAGAAGTTCATATATATTCATTTTACTATTGCTAATATGTTGGTTGTCATGTAGAGAGTGATTTAAAAACATTTAATTCACTGCTGTAAGTCAGGAAACTTTTAAGCACTGCTGTGAATAATGTCATTATTTAGGCTGCTAAGGACGGTGTTGCTGTTGGCGATATCTCTTTCGCGTACTGTTCACATACTGTTCGGCGAAGTAAATCACGTATAAAGTCGTCTATCTTACCGAATTCTGTTTTAATTTGTTTATTTTCTCTTTAGTTGGTGAACCGTAATTCTTAATTTCTATGCCCATATATCCAACTCCGCCGGTTGCGTCCGATGTTAAGTGATTAAGATTTATACTTATTAAACTGCCTGAACTTTCGATTACTTTATGGATAGAATTTCTAACGTTAGACACAATTTTAACTCTTTGTTTTCTTAGCTACGCTCCTCTGCAAATAAGATATTCTGTTTTCTTCGACGGTGTTATTTGTTGTTCTTGTCGTGATGGTCCTGGATCTTCAGGTGTATCAGGAGGCCTGGCTGCGGATCATCTGCTCCAACACTCATTAATCATGGCCGGAATAAATGAGACATATTGAAGCGCACAACGGTACAAAACAACACGTCGACAAAGACACTGAGAATGGGTGAAACCCAACAGGTAGAGCTGAGACGAGATGTTATGGCACCAACATGCGCGAAGTTTTAAATTGCCGGCCAGCAGGGTAGAGGAGTGGGGGTTGTTTGGGTTACGGTTCTCAAGCTCAGAGCGGCAGGCATATCCATTTCATCTCTTTCTAAAAACATTCGTCTTACCTTAGTATCCCCACTTCCCTAGTCAAGAGTCCGAAGGTACCTAATGGAATTACGCCCGCTATTCCTTCTTTATATTCTTATTCTCTGTCCGAATCAGACGACTGATCTGTGCTGGAATCAGATGTCCCTAAGTCTATAGAAATGTTCTCCAAAATACTGTCCATCACGTGCTCAATTTCAATGTAATTATTCTCTACTTTCTTCACATAATCATACACTGATATCCATTTTTGGAAGAAGCGATTGCAGAGTCGGCCTCTGCTTATGCGTAGCGTAGAAATTATACATGAGTCTTCTTAGGACTTCCTCATCAAAACTGTCTACAGCTGCAACAATCTTCTTCTTCGGCTGTGATTTTTCCGGACTGGAGAAAGAATCTGCTGTTCCTGCCTCAATATTTTCCCCTTCTTTCCTCATTCTTGCCAAGGTTCGCTTTGAAATACCAGTGGCAGCCAGTACTCTTGCACACACGCTTTTCAATGGAATTGGTATTTCATTTACAACCTCTTCTGACATGAATTTCCATACATTGCATGCTATTTCATGTCCTTGACTATGAACTACTCTATGATTTCACACCTTAGACAATGCCATAATGAGGGCGCTCAGAAGGACAATGTTTTCAGTATTAGCAATAGCGGTAGTAGCAGAACGAACTGAACACTCGGAATGCTAGTAACCAACTAACCCAACACCCCTCCAGTTGAGTGTGAGAGCGAGTCCAAGCAAACGAACTAAAATGCGTTCCTCGCGCCGGTGCCATAACTTCTCGTCCGGGCTCTAGAGGCAATGACTACTAGATTTGGCAATGCTGGGATCCATTGTATTTCTGCCACCCGGCCAGGGGTTGAGTAGAGGGTGGGGGTTTATGAGAGATTACCAATTCCAAGAAGAGAGGCCGTCATGTTTCCGAGGCAAGTATAACGCGTCATTGGTGTAAAAAATGACATGTTACCACTGTCTGTGATTGGAGTGATATCTGAGGAGGCCTAATTAAGGCCACTTCAAAAGAAAGCGCCCGCTTTGATAGCGGCTGTGTATTCACCAGAGGATACGTAACCTTCAGAATAAGTTTGCATCTTATACAGCTTGAACCTTAAGTACTTTAATTAATTTCAGGGGTTATTCATTGAGATATTTCAAACAAAAAAGTTCAGTACAATTTTTCTCGTTTTTTACTTCCTTTCCGAGATAGAAATTGTTTTATATTAAACATTTCATAGCGTGTTTCGGGAAAGCCAATGATTGAATTCCCAATATGCTCAGTTAATTTTAGAGAGCAGTGTATTATGATAATAAATAGAAAGAATTTTTCCTGCTCGTGTGCCTATTTATGCTATGGTCGTCAACGAAAGTTTCTATCTGGCTTTTGTTTAGAGGCTTGAATGTAACTGAAAAATTCCTGTGGACAAGTTACAAGCATTTCGCACAGTAATCCAGTGGTAGGGCTGCTACCTAAGCCTAATAATAATAATAATAATAATAATAATAATAATAATAATAATAATCTTTATTGTCATTGAATGAAAAACTTCACTATAAACATTGTCAAATGTTACAATCTTACTGCGATACATTTCATAGATATACAAAATAAAAATTTAATTATTAAAACAATGTAGATATTGAATAATTTCGAGGGAAAAATTGTTCCGGAGCCGGGTATTGAACCCGAGACCTTTGGTTTAACGTACCAACGCTCTACCACTGAGCTACTCGGGAACTCTAACGGACACCGATCCAATTTTTCCCTCTATATCCACAGACCTCAAAGTGGGCTGACAACCGTCAAGCAACCAACTTCGAGTGCACACTAACTCCGTGTGACTTAAATTGTGGCTTTCTGTTCAAATCAACTTTACAGGGAGTTATACCTGAAATCTTGATTTGCAATGTAGATATTTATCAAATTACATAATATAAAGTTAAAAGTACTATATTTACTAGATAAAAGACAGTATCAAGTACTAATTGTCATATGTTTAATAACTAATTAATAATAAACTTTAGAAATGCAACATAAGGTAGTGCAATTTGGTCTGTTCATTAATACATTGAAATTTAAATGTAAATTGATTTACCACTAGGTTTCATTTAAAATCTCATTATTAAAAAAAATTAAGAAAAAACAACCATAATATTTAAAACTGCATTGTTTAAAAATGTATGTCAATTTCAAAGAACCTAATGCTACCTAATATGGAAATATCAACCGAAAAAACCAAAAACATGGCCTTTTTAGGAAAAGATCCAGTTCCATCAAAAATCATTATAAATGGCACATTAATAGAACGTGTGAATTCATTCAACTATTTAGGTTATAATCTATCATACATCACTGATGATGATACAGACAACAAAATCTCAAAATTTCTAAAAATTGCTGGAACCATCAAACCTTCCCAAGTACAAAGACATACAAGGCTGAAAATCTACAAAACTCTCGCACGACCAGTTCTGGCTTATGGCAGTGAAGCATGGACACTAAGAAAATGCGACGAAAGACGGCTAACAACTGCCGAAATGAGATTCATGCGAATAACTGCTGGATACTCTCTTCTCGACCATAATCGGAACGTAGATATTCTGAAGGAATTAAAAATTGACTCTATTGTACATTATCTGCAGCAACACAGGCTTGAGTGGCAGACACCTGTCAAGAGGAGGATCGCTCTAGATAGCCCAGGCAGATTTTATCGTATGTCCCAAGAGGTCGAAGAAATTTAGGAAGACCTAGGAAACGCTGGTAAGAGACCGTAACAGATCCACTGGGGCCTAACATTTGAAGGCTGATGATGATGATGATGATGATGATGATGATGATGATGATGATGATAGAAAGAATTTTAGTTTTGTCCTTTAAACTGCATAAATTTAATGCGAACAAATGTAAAATTTTAATATTCCTTTTCACAACGAAAAGTTACATTTGTTCAGATCAAATTTGTGCATATTTAAAGAACAAAACTAAGATTCTGTCATTTACTATCATAATACACAGCTCTCTTAAATTGACTGAGCATATTGGGAATTAAATCAATGGCTTTCCCAAAAAACGCTATGAAATATTTCATACAAAATAATTCTCATCTCGAGAAGTAAGCAAAAACGAACAAAAAAATTGCTCTCAACTTTTTTGTTTTAAATATCTCAAAGAATAACCTCTTGAAATTCATTACATTACTTAGGATTCACTTTGTGTTGTTTACGCCTGTAGTGATTTCGCCAGTACATGCGTAGATACTGAAGAAGTAGGTATGATGTAATGAATGAAGTAATGCATTTGTATTCATGGGAATTTAAAAAGGAAAAGCAGGAGTGTTGGTAACTCACATCCAACATACTACTACACCTTGGTTGCAGTTGCCCGGAGGGTCTACATTGCAATGGCTGATGAAAGAGACAAGCTTTGGAGAAAGTCAAATTGAAATAGGGAACGATTTGATGCGAAGTGTTTCAGATTTTAGCTTAAAAATATAGAAGTTTTGAACATAGAATACTTTAGTTTGCACATATTTCAGATCGCATAGTTCATTTCACAGTAATAAAATAAAATATTACCAAGTATCCTGTGGAGTTTAGTTGAAATAACATTAATTTTGTTTACAGTAGCACTTTTATTAGTTATGCCTGCTCAATAAAATTTGTTTACTTTCTATCACATCGTATTCTTACTAGGAGCATTTGTGCATTCTGAACAGAGCGTTACTTACTTACTTACTGGCTTTTAAGGAACCCGGAGGTTCATTGCCGCCCTCACATAAGCCCGCCATTGGTCCCTATCCTGAGCAAGATTAGTCCAGTCTCTATCATCATATCCCACCTCCCTCAAATCCATTTTAATATTATCTTCCCATCTACGTCTCGGCCTTCCCAAACGTCTTTTTCCCTCCGGCTTCCCAACTAACACTCCATATGCATTTCTGGATTCCCCATACGTGCTACATGCCCTGCCCATCTCAAACGTCTGGATTTAATGTTCCTAATTATGTCAGGTGAAGAATACAATGCGTGCAGCTCTGCGTTGTGTAACTTTCTCCATTCTCCTGTAACTTTATCTCTCTTAGCCCCAAATATTTTCCTAAGAAACTTATTCTCAAACACCCTTAATCTCTGTTCCTCTCTCAAAGTGAGAATCCAAGTTTCACAACCATAAAGAACAACCGGTAATATAATTGTTTCATAAATTCTAACTTTCAGATCTTTTGACAGCAAACTGGATGATAAAAGCTTCTCAACCGAATAATAACAGGCATTCCCCATATTTATTCTGTGTTTAATTTCCTCCCGAGTATCATTTATATTTGTTACTGTTGCTCCAAGTACCAAATCTCAAAACCTTATTCCTTTGCTGTGGTCGTGCCAGAGAATCAGTCCCATTCCGAGACTTATTTGAAGGATTCGTAACAAGCTTTTTTTTACGGTGGTGGCTTGTTAGCCTTTCGCCCAAACCCGAAGCTAGTTTTATAATTTCATATGTTGAACCAAAATGAAACATTCAATTCCATAACAATAAAATTATTCCAGCTGGAATAATTTTATCCTCAATTTATATATTAGGCTTAATATTGAGAACCACCCCTCATCGGCTGTACGCGACTGCTTATTCAATATATTCACAGCTACCCTCCATATCTGGAGGCCGTCTCCTCGATCCGCAACCTGAGGACGCGCCATGCCGTGGTAATAGGGACCCACAATACATGGGAACAGAGCGTTACATGAGCAAAATCTGAAATCCAGTTATATCTACAAATGGAAGTACTGGCCAGAATGATTCATGATCCTATTATTTCTCGATATTTTACATCGCCTATGTAACGTTTTCCGAGATAAATTTCCGGAGAGAAAAATGGAATTTGTAATAACAGAAGTGGTGATGGAACAAGTTTCCTCATTGCAATCCAGTTCGCGTACAATATTGATACTACTGCATTTCTCTACAACACGCAGTCATCTTTACTACCGACTCGGTAGCAATGGGAAACTACCGCACCGTATAATATTCTAAGGCGCCTCAACTTCTATGACGAATGTCGAATGTGAAAGTGTCCATGGAAAACTACGTAGTTTGCGCCTACCTGTCAGTCTTCAGGCACGGGACAATAAAATAACAACTGAATCACGGTCTCTCTTATCGCTACAAACAAAAATGGTGTCCAAAATTATTCGTGAATCTACATTGGCAGAAAAAAAAAAACAATAACAATTCGTGAAATATTCTCGCGGTAGATTATCACCACGTAAAATAATCCTTTCCCTAATAAGAATCCTACAGGAAAAATTTGTCGGACATTTCTATCCCACGTTGAATTTCGAAGTTGAAATCTCCTGCAGTTGACAGAGTTGTTAAACAAAATAGTACTGCAGTGAAACTTCCCAATAGCGGACACCGCCGGGGAAAAATTCAATGTCCGTTATTGAGAAGTGTCCTCTATTTAGAAAATCGTTAGTATGTATACAGTACATTAAAATTTATCATAAATATTCAACACTATATTTTACAGTACAGTATAGTAGGCAGTGAGATTGTTTACATTATTCATCCAGAGAGAAATCGTACCAGTAAATGTTTCGTAAATGAAATAAACATCACTAACCTGAGTTTTTCCCACATTAAACTTTGTGGCCAGCTCACGAACACTTAATTTCTCCTTCTCAATATACTTTACAATATCCACTTTCTTTTCTAGTGTCGAACGTTTACGTTTTTGTGACATTTTTAATGTGACTGTACTTCTGAACACTCAACTTGACAAACTAAGAAAGTACGGACTGCTTTCGTACAGTATCACAACTAACAACTGTGCTGCTTACCTTCAATAAAGTACAAGAACGTTCAAATGCGCGATAATGATTGTTGCAAAGAATTCCGTTTAATTTACAACCGTCTTTTTCTTTCTTTCACGCTGTCCATTATTTGGAAGTTTTAATTGTTGTTGGGAGATACATTTGTGTCCGCGTCCGTTATTGAGAATGTCCGCTATTTGGAAGAATTTTATCATAAGGGCCAATGTTATTTTGCAGAGGAATTTTAAAATGTCCGCTATTGAGAGGAGTCCGCTATTGGGAAGTGTCCGTTAAGGGAAGTTTCACTGTACTACTGGAATACCATTGCCAATGCTATTATCATTACCACTACTAGCCTACCGCCATCTACACTGTTATTTACTGAAAACATAAAATTTTCAAAGCCACTTTTTCTGACAAAATTTATTTTTAAACTTTGACAAGAAACTAGATTTACTATACTATTTTCCTCTAGGTAAAAATGCGCGTTCTCTTTGTATTCCCCTTGTTCTCTTTCTATTGCTATTGTTCGCCTTGACTTCCCATTATTCCCCTTTTACTCCTGCATTTCGCTTGTTCTCCTTCCATACCTCTTGCCCCTCTTTTTCCACCAGGTCCTCTGTGTATTCCGATTGTTTCACTTGCATTATCGGTGTTCTTCTTGTATTCATCTTGTTCATTTTACTAGGGGGATCCAGGAAATAACGACCGTTCGCACATACCCGCCGCGCAGCTGACTCCCCTTCCTTGTTTGAAGGTCAACTGGCTTCCTTAACATGTGTTCTCATAATGTTGTGAGTACTGGTTGCAACAAGTCGCCATTGTGCATTTTGTGTTACTTCAAAATGAACGACGTGATTGATAATCCCGCCGACTGTGAGGTTAGGAGTGTGATTCGATTTTTGAATGCCCGACATTTGAAACCTCCAGAAATTTACCGGCAATTGAAAGAAGTGTATGGTGATACTGTAATGAATGAAAGAAATGTGAGAAAATGGTGCGAAATGTTCAACAATGGGCGAACAAATGTCCACGATGAAACTCGACCCGGACGCCCATCACTCATCACAGAAGACCTGAAGACTAAAGTGAACGACAGAATCTTGCAAGACAGGCGCACATCACTCGACGAATTGCTGAAACACTTTCTGGGTGGTACGCGTTTTGGAAGTGATGAAGAGTTGAAGAAGACAGTGAACACCTGGCTTAATGAACTGGCGGCAGAGGAGTATAACACGGGAATTCTAAAGCTAGTGAACAGATACGACAAATGTTTAAATGTAGGTGGTGATTATGTAGAGAAGTAAAGGAAGCTTCAGTTATGTAACAGACTTTGTTTTTTCAAATAAATATATATTTTTTTAATTATTACAACAAAACGGTCGTTATTTCCTGGATCCCCCTCGTATATTATAGGCTGCCGAACTTTAATTTATTTTAAATGTAATTTAGAAAAATATCTTATGAGTTGCCAGACCTAACGCGTTGCAAATATTTAATGCAATGTATTCCACTGCATTTATTTTAATTTTTTGTTTCTTATTTTTATTGTGTAATCATGCAAATTTGTGTTTATTTAGCGATTAACAGCAATATGTATTTCATTGTTTTGTTCGCGTAGGCTTCCGCGGCTGGTGTACATGGTGTGTGGATAAGCTTCAGGGCTTCTACCGCGTTGTCTTGGTGTTATTGGCTGACGTTTAGACCGCTGTATTGTGGTCATCTTCAGAGCAGTTGTTGGATAAGGAAATAGTCTGCGAGCTCGTATATACAGGGTGTATCAAAAATACGTGTACAAACTTCAGGCATGGGTTCCTTACACCAAAAGAAGGAAAAAAGTTCATATGAACATATGTCCCATAATCCTTTGTTTCCCCGTTAGGAAGTGTTCAACATATTGGTACACTCATAATGTGCCAACACACAAAACTCATAACCAATGCTCGAAATGTCCTCCTCTTGCTTCTAGACATGCATGCACTCATCGAATCATGGACTGTCGCACCCTTTCAAATACTCCGGGATGATGTCGAATGATTTCGCAGGCTTCCATGACACGTCGATGAAGAGTTTCTTGATCCGGGATGTCTGCTCCATAAACCAATTGTTTAAGGTGCCCCCAAAGATAAAAATCCAAAGGATTGAGGTCGGGAGAACGTGCTGGCCATTGAACTGGTTCTCCTCTGCCTATCCATCTGTCATGGTAGACACCAGTCAGTGTATCTCGAACAAGGCGACTAAAATGTGCTGGAGCCCCATCATGCATGAACCACATGTTTTGTCTTATGTTCAGAGGCACATCTTCGTGCAGTAATTCTGGAAGAGTGTTTTGGATAAAGTCCCTGTAGATAGCACCCGTAAGACGTGCTGGTAGAACGTATGGACCTACCAGACAGTCACCTACAATTCCAGCCCACACATTAATCCTAAATTGTTGCTGATGTCTAGCCTGAAATACAGCACGAGGATTACGGTCTGCCAATACGTGTTCATTGTGGAAATTGGTAATTCTATCTCTCCCAAACGTTGCCTCGTCTGTAAACAAAATGATGAGACAAACAATGGATTGGCTATTTGTGCTAGAAACCATAGGCAGAAGTTCTCCCGTGGTGGATAGTCGGCAGGCGAAAGGCCCTGCACACGTTGCATATGATACGGATACAAGAGCTGCTCCATGCTGGACTGTGTGATGTACCAGTTGCCACAGCCAATTGTCTTGTACTGATACCTGGATCGTCTTCGACACAGTGTAAAATGTCTTCTTCGAGGTTCGGCGTATGAAGAACTCTTGGTCTTCCTCGATCACCAGTCTGTGGTGCAACGGTTCCTGTCTCAGCAACGTGACGATACACAGCAACAAAGGTTTGATGATTCGGTTGTCTTCGGTCTGGAAACGCCATCTGATACAGCTGTACAGCCTCGCGTCCATTACCATTCGCGCGACCATACATAAAAATGATGTCAGCCTGCTCACGAAATGAATATCGTCCTGCCATGGTTGAACGAAACACATTAACTCACTCCACGTTCACAATTGCAACGTTGAAGACAGACTAATGACAAATGACACATGTAAACAAGTATCCATGGCAACACTTTGCCATCTGCAGTCCATTTCTGATACGAGTCACAGCCTTCTATGAATGAGTGCATAAAGAAATGAAGTTTTGAGGTTGGACCTCGAAGGCCGTTGAACGCAAACTTTTAGTAATAAATGAATAACGGGGAAACAAAGGATTATGGGACATATGTTCATATGAACTTTTTTCCTTCTTTTGGTGTAAGGAACCCATGCCTGAAGTTTGTACACGTATTTTTGATACACCCTGTATATTGTAGTCTCGATGGGGGGGGTACTTGCGGTGATAGGTCGTAGGTCAGATGCCAGAAGGAGAACCTACGACCTATCACCGCAAGTACTCCCCCCATCGAGACTACTATATATATACGAGCTCGCAGACTATTTCCTTATCCAACAACTGCTCTGAAGATGGCCACAACACAGCGGTCGAAACGTCAGCCACCAACACCAAGACAACGCGGTAGAAGCCCTGAAGCTTATCCACTTTCCACTGTGTTGTTTTTTATTATATTTTTTTTTATTTTCAGTCTATTATTTTTTTATTTTGTACATTTTATTCAATTGTTGGTTTCTAGTTTCATTATGTGAATCCTACTTCCTTGTAATCTAATACTAATATGTATTCCAATGTGTTTAATATTTGTTTTTATGTGATTCGTGTTTGATTCTAACAACATTAATATGTATTCCACTATACTTACTTACAAATGGCTTTTAAGGAACCCGAAGGTTCATTGCCGCCCTCACATAAGCCCGCCAGCGGTCCCTATCCTGTACAAGATTAATCCAGTCTCTATCATCATACCCCACCTCCCTCAAATCCATTTTAATATTATCCTCCCATCTACGTGTCGGCCTTCCTAAAGGTCTTTTTCCCTCCGGTCTCCCAACTAACACTCTATATGCATTTCTGGATTCGCCCATACGTGCTACATGCCCTGCCCTTCTCAAACGTCTGGATTTAATGTTTCTAATTATGTCAGGTGAAGAATACAATGCGTGCAGTTCTGTGTTGTGTAACTTTCTCCATTCTCCTGTAACTTCATCCCGCTTAGCCCGAGATATTTTCCTAAGCACCTTATTTTCAAACACCCTTAACCTATGTTCCTCTCTCAGAGTGAGAGTCCAAGTTTCACAACCATACAGAAGAACGGTAATATAACTGTTTTATAAATTCTAACTTTCAGATTTTTGGACAGCAGACTGGATGATAAGAGCTTCTCAACCGAATAATAACACGCATTTCCCATATTTATTCTGGGTTTAATTTCCTCCCACTATGTTTATTTTTATTTTATGAGGTAAATTTTTATGTAACTACCTCTTTTGATCTCATTATGTACCTAAATCGTATCAGTATGCAATTACTTAAATCCGATCCAGTTGTATGTTCAACTATGTAAGCAAGTTTTAATCTTGGTTGAGTGCAAGAGAAGGCCTTAACTATGCCAGGTTAAACAAACCCAATTATTATTATTATTATCATCATCATCATCATCATCAGAGGAAGAACAATAATTGTTTGTATACATCTGAAGTCTAGTGTAATATGTTACTACAGTAGTCAGCGATGTATGCAATGGAGGAGAAAAGGAACTGACCACCATTACCCAATTATCTCCTGACTTAGTTGCCTCATGAGTGATACCTAACTGCTGCCACATATGAAGTTCAAACCTGTCTTCGGACAGTTGACTAAACACCATAGCCTATCCCTTGTTGTCCTTGTCTTCCACTTGTACGTCTTGTAGAAGAGCTCAAAGGGGGGAATTTTATTGTGACGGTCAATTTCAAAGTTACCCCACCCCCATACGTAGTTATACGTTAAAATCATTCAGGCACAGAGCTGCTATGTATAGTGAGGGTCACGTAAGAACAGTTCTTAAAGAGCAAATATTGCCATCTTGTCAGTGTTGCCAACTGTTACCAGATATCTCCATATGAAGTAAAATCACGATCCTACGTACTGAATGACTTATTTACTTACCGTACTTTACCTTTACGTTGGAAGGTTATTTTAAATAATTCAATAATTTGTAACATATTTTCGTACGCAAACTATACGAGAAAGGGATCAAATGTTAGGTATTTTGTCTGACAATATGAAATTCATTGGTTCGACTAGATAATTGATTCACGAAACCTAACCTAAAAATGTATTTTTGTTTGACCACATGAAATTATTAGTACTAACTCCGAAAACCGAATATCGCCATGAAATGTATGCTTATGAATATTTACTTCTAATAATTTTGCCATTCTAGTTATAATTGCTGTATCCATGAGCATAATTCCTTCTTTATTATCTTCTTTCGGTTAAATCTGAAAGAACAGAACGCCAGTAGGGAAAGTTATTCCCACTCTCCTAGCACGCGTTACGCTGATTTGATGGAGTCGCTGCCATGTTTTTTCCTCTTTTTGACATTATTGTAATACAAATCTAATCACGAAAGAAATTCATTAAAATATGAAATAGTATTTCTATCTATCACCCACCTGTATTACACACCAAGTATGTTATATTTATTAACACTTTTGCCTACCTGACTTCAGTCTTGAATTGTAACCACAAATCAACACATAAAATAACTATTATGTATTAATATTAATACCGATATTAATTAATTCTTACTATGTTCAAATTTCACTAGCTTCAAATAACGGGCTTAGAAATCTAGTACAATTTTAATTCCATGGAACTCCAGTCCCGACAACTTTTGTCTCAGCTGCCAACATAACAGTTACAAAATCACTACTATTTGTAGTATTTGTCAGCATCGAAAATCGAAACGAAGTTGGCAAAAGAAAATTCAACCTGGAAACTAGAATCCACTAGCATATGTAGTAATTGGGGGGGGGGAATGGTTAGGTTTCACTCTTAGGGTATGAAGTAAGCTGACCGGGACTATAGTGGTTAAAGAAAGATTAAAATTACTACAGAGATTGGTAATTAAATTATAGGCTTTGACTGGAGGTTGCTAACTTCATCGTTAATAATGTAAGTATTAATGAAATACTGGAAACAACTAGACGGGTTGAATAATTTCGAGGGAAAAATTATTCCGGGGCCGGGCATCGAACCCGGGACCTTTGGTTTAACGTATTAACGCTCTACCAACTGAGCTACCCGGGAACTCTACCCGACACCGATCCAATTTTCCCTCTATATCCACAGACCTCAAAGTGGGCTGACAACCGTCAAGCAACCAACTTCGAGTGCACACTAACTCCGTGTGACTTAAATTGTGGTTTTCTGTTAACGAACAGTGACGTGTATTATGCAAATCAAGATTTCAGGTGTAACTCCCTGTAAAGTTTATTTCAATAATTTCGAGGGAAAAATTGTTCCGGGGCCGGGCATCGAACCCGGGACCTTTGGTTTAACGTACCAACGCTCTACCAACTGAGCTACCCGGGAACTCTACCCGACATCGATCCAATTTTTCCTTCGAAATTATTCAAATCAACTTTACAGGGAGTTATACCTGAAATCTTGATTTGCACAACTAGATGGGTTGTCGAATAGCATCGTCTGAACTGATAGTTTTTCGCAGTTGACAAGAACATAAGAAGAGAATTTCTGAGCGTACTTCTCTTGAACCTGGCTTTTAACCAGCGTCTAAATTGTGCTTTAGCCGTTGCGCACACCACAGCTGGCAAATTATAACCTGAATAAATTGTCGGATTAAGTAGTAGTACGACGAGAGGTTTCTACTGAAGTTGCAGCCGCCAACACAGTGACATCGTGTTTGCAAATCAGCTTTTAAACTATGTTGAGCAAGCACTTCCTAATATACGTTCAGCGAAGCAAGGTTTATCGCGTCGTGCTATCACGGGCTGTATATCACGCTTACATAAGCCACACAACAGCTGACCTGAGGTTATAGCGGGAAAGCAGACCTGCATTTACCTGGGATGTTTATAAACGTTTACCCAAGTACTGTGATTGTACAGGACTTTGTAAACATGCAATAAAATTACGGGTTTGAAGAGTAAAGAAGCGTGCAACCCAATTTTGAAGAATAAGAGTACATTCACAACAGAACTTGAGGTAATGTTCCACTGATATTGAATTTTGAAGTACAAAGGTGCGTTCACATCAGATTTTAGAAAATAAAGATGCCTTCAAACCGTATTTTCAAAAATAAGGATGCATTCACGTAGGATTCTGAATAAGGGTGTGTTTACACCAGATTTTGAAGAATACCAATATTGAGTTATTCACCCAATTTTGAAGAATAAGGGTGCATTTACACCCAATTCTGAAGAATAACGGTGTATTTCAATGGATGTTGAATAAACGTTCACACAAGATTTTGAAGAATAAGGATGTATTCAAATCGTATTTTGAAGAACAACGACGCATTTACATCAAATTGTGTATAAGGATATATTTATACATTATTTTGAAGAATTATATGTATACCTCCGATTTTGAAGAATAAGATGTATTCAAATCTTATTTTGAAGAACAAGGATGCATTCACATAGAATTGTGGATAAGGACATATTTACACATAATTCTGAAGAATTATATGTATACCTCCGATTTTGAGGAATAAGATGTATTCACACTGAGTTTTGTAGAATAAGGATCCATTCACATTCCATTTTGAAGGATAAGGCATTCACAAAGAATTTTAAAAGAGTGTAGTTCATTTACCTGAAATTTTGAAGGATAAGGCATTCACAACGAATTTTAAAAGAGTGTAGTTCATTTACCTGAAATTTTGAAGGATAAGGCATTCACAACGAATTTTAAAAGAGTGTAGTTCATTTACCTGAAATTTTGAAGGATAAGGCATTCACAACGAATTTTAAAAGAGTGTAGTTCATTTACCTGAAATTTTGAAGGATAAGGCATTCACAACGAATTTTAAAAGAGTGTAGTTCATTTACCTGAAATTTTGAAGGATAAGGCATTCACAACGAATTTTAAAAGAGTGTAGTTCATTTACCTGAAATTTTGAAGGATAAGGCATTCACAACGAATTTTAAAAGAGTGTAGTTCATTTACCTGAAATTTTGAAGGATAAGACATTCACAACGAATTTTAAAAGAGTGTAGTTCATTTACCTGAAATTTTGAAGGATAAGGCATTCACAACGAATTTTAAAAGAGTGTAGTTCATTTACCTGAAATTTTGAAGGATAAGGCATTCACAACGAATTTTAAAAGAGTGTAGTTCATTTACCTGAAATTTTAAAGGATAAGGCATTCACAACGAATTTTAAAAGAGTGTAGTTCATTTACCTGACATTTTGAAGGATAAGGCATTCACAACGAATTTTAAAAGAGTGTAGTTCATTTACCTGAAATTTTGAAGGATAAGGCATTCACAACGAATTTTAAAAGAGTGTAGTTCATTTACCTGAAATTTTGAAGGATAAGGCATTCACAACGAATTTTAAAAGAGTGTAGTTCATTTACCTGAAATTTTGAAGGATAAGGCATTCACAACGAATTTTAAAAGAGTGTAGTTCATTTACCTGAAATTTTAAAGGATAAGGCATTCACAACGAATTTTAAAAGAGTGTAGTTCATTTACCTGAAATTTTGAAGGATAAGGCATTCACAACGAATTTTAAAAGAGTGTAGTTCATTTACCTGAAATTTTAAAGGATAAGGCATTCACAACGAATTTTAAAAGAGTGTAGTTCATTTACCTGAAATTTTAAAGGATAAGGCATTCACAACGAATTTTAAAAGAGTGTAGTTCATTTACCTGAAATTTTGAAGGATAAGGCATTCACAACGAATTTTAAAAGAGTGTAGTTCATTTACCTGAAATTTTGAAGGATAAGACATTGACAACGAAACTTAAAAGAGTGTAGTTCATTTACCTGAAATTTTGAAGGATAAGGCATTCACAACGAATTTTAAAAGAGTGTAGTTCATTTACCTGAAATTTTGAAGGATAAGGCATTCACAACGAATTTTAAAAGAGTGTAGTTCATTTACCTGAAATTTTGAAGGATAAGGCATTCACAACGAATTTTAAAAGAGTGTAGTTCATTTACCTGAAATTTTGAAGGATAAGACATTCACAACGAATTTTAAAAGAGTGTAGTTCATTTACCTGAAATTTTGAAGGATAAGGGTGCCTTTGCACCGAATTTGAAAGAATATGGAGGCGTATGAGCTCAGGCTTTCAAACTGAAGGATATGTTCACATTGTATTTTGAACAAGTAAAGTGTTCATATGGGTATTCAAGAAAAAGTGAGAGCAAACAGAATTTTGATGAATAAGGCTACTTTCATACCCAATTTTGAAGAATATGGGCGCACACGTACTCGAAACTGAAGCTTAAGGATGAGTTCAAACCACATTTTAAAGAATTAATGTTCACACCTGATTATTAAGAATCTGTATACTCAGATCGGATTCTTAAACACAATCGTCTATATAAGTTACAAACGTGAGCATTCACATTGAAGTTTTAGGCATAAGAATTAGAAATATTTGCGTGCATTCACACAGAATTTTGAAGAATGTCTAGAAGTATTTTAAATGTAGATATGGAGAAGAATGGAGCGTCTGAAATGGAGAGACAGAATATGAAATGAAGCTGTGTTGGAAAGAGTGGGTGAAGAAAGAATAGGTGGAAGACCAGCGCTCCGAGCCAAAGACATGGCAAAAATGATGAGGATCATATAAAAATTACTGCCTTAAAGTTCCAAAACAGATATTTTCACATCATCGTAATATTCTTTCACGCATCTAGTACAATAGGCAAGCAAACAGTCGGTAAATGAAGCACTTTCAATCGAAATGTCGTCTGCCAGAGAACGAATGGTCTCCCAGCTGCACTCCAGAACTTCAAGAGGGGAGGATAAGTGTGGGTGTTGATCGAGTTACCACAGTCACCTGTGGGTGGTAATTTAATTTCCTCCACCGCTGAAACCACCTCCGCTCGACATCCATGAGAAACTCACCGCATCCTCCAGTTAAGTGACAGACATGAATCGTCTTCAAAGGGCTGAAAAGTCCATCCACCGAGACTTAGAATCGTCGGCAGTAGTGAAATACGACTCATCCCTCTTGCGTGGGACAGTTTGACTTGTGTATTCTCATTGTACGAAGTGCAGCCTACAGAAAGTATTATAACTCTGTTTTCAAGGATATACAGTACCGTATAAAAAGCCCGTAGTCTACAGTTTCTACTAAAAGTTTAAGGACACTCCTTCAATAGTAATATGCGTTACAAGAGCGGTATGTTGAAGTTTTCATGTTCGAGAAAAGATTTGAAAAAGCGAAACGTAGTTGAGCTTTTTTAATTTCCGGGAATTGAAAGAAAACATACCGCTCGTGTATCGTACATTATTTTGTGCGAAGATCGTTTATTACATACCTGAAAGAGGAATTTCTAATTAGTTGCAATGAAATCTCCATCTTGGTTTCTGTTCAATGACGGCAAATTTGCAAAACAAAAATATCTATCTTCAACATTGTTGCTTTAAAATGTTTTCTGTGTTTACTATACTCCAGCAGGCCGTCATATACGTCTGTCTTTTTTCCCCCAGTCTATAAATGCGAACTTAAAACAAACGGTAAGGTTATGTAATGATTTTTGCAAACATTTAAAAACAATAATTAACAGTGCAATTTAGGTGAAATTGCGGTGGTAATTTTCCAATTTATAATTATTACTATATTGAACGTCTCCAAAAATAATATGTTAAAAGCCTAAAGCAGTAAAATCAATATGTCACTTAAGCGGTAAGAAGAGGAAAATTGTTATGTGTGTTAGGTTGGGAATACTGAATGTGGAATTTTACACTTTCCGCGGATTGGTTTTGTGCGGAAACCAAGCAAATACGCACGATCTCGCACAAAAGTGATTTTTCACTCCTGTTCTTTTACTTATGTGAAACCCCCTAATATTTATACAAGGATCAAATGCCTGTGAAAAATGAAATTTTTTACTGCAAACCCAGTCTCTCTATCTTTTAAACTGTGGATTACATAGCAATTTCTTTGTTACAAGAACTTACTGAAAAATTACATTTTTGTAGGAAAAAATTAATTACTCCATAATGAGTAAACTTAGGTAAATGAATTTTGGAATGGAGTTAGACATATGAGTCGTTCAGAGCAGAAATGGTATAAGTCAAAAATGGGTAATGAGGGTTAAAGTAAACATTCTATTAAATACAGCGCAAGGTAGCAATTAATAGTCACTTATTTAAACTATTAGTAGTCAGTGGATAGCAAAAAGGACATATTAATTGCTACTTTGCCCTGTATTTTACAGAACTTTTACTTTAAACCTCACTACCCAATTTTGACTTACACCACTTTTGCTCTGAACGGCTCATATCTGAAAGGATTCTTGTGCAATAATTACTTCCTGTTTAAAAGATTTCTGACAGCTCGTTCACGCATTATAATGCAGATTTTTCTTTTTTTTTTTAGTTTGTTATTTAACGACGCTGTATCAACTACGAGGTTATTTAGCGTCGATGAGATTGGTGATAGCGAGATGTATTTGGCCAGATGAGGCCGAGGATTCGCCGTAGATTACCTGGCATTCACCTTACGGTTGGGGAAAACCTCGGAAAAAACCAGCCCAAGCGGGGATCGAACACGCGCCCGAGTGCAACTTTAGACCGCAAGGCAAGCGCCTTAACCGACTGAGCCATGACGGAGACTTTTTCTTTCTTTCTTTCTTTCTTTCTTTTATTTAGGAAAAATTGTCATTTTCTAAAATTCACTAGAATTAAAAATTCGCGGCAAATTGATCCGAAACCGCCACTGCTAATTACATCATAACACTGGGAGTTGGTAACACTGGTCACTCAGCTTATATCCTCGATTCATACAGCGTATTCGAATCTCACCGGACCGGTGGACATCAATGACGTCACGCTGCAGCGGAATAGGAACAAAACTGCTGGAAGGTTCAATGGCTTTCATACAAATTTCCATACTGCCATCTCGCTCAAAGAAAAGAGAGCATAAACAATTTATTTCTTGAACCAGTAGTAATAACTGGTCCGTTGACATGTTCGCTCATAAGCCGTTAATATATTTTTTTTTTTACGTTGTGCTAATTATAAACAATACAGCAGAACACACCGCCATGACACAACAGTGCACGATGTCATTCGTCTGCTAATTCCCGCCCTATACAAGAACCAATCAGATTCACTGATGGCGGCTGATGGATACTGCCACCACCTCTGCAAGCTGATGGCACCGGTGCGACACCGTAGGAGCATCAGTGACGTCATCGTTGAAATTCGGAACACCGTGATGCCATCAGATTGCTCAGGGCTGAGATTCGGATTACGCTCATAGTAAATAGTTGTGGAGTTTGTTACAAGTGTGGAAGTGTTAGATTTATTCCTTGGAAAAAGAAAGTGAAAACGGGTCGAAATTCAGTGAGTGTGGACGTGAAGTAGCAGATAATTGGTATGTGAAACAATGACTTCAGATCGTGTCGCTGTTATTTCCGGTGTGACTCCTCCCCTTTGCTTACGTCTTAGGAAGTGAAGGCTCTATAAAGTCTAGGTAGGTAGTATATCGTTCGCCATTTTTGTTCTTTCGTTGCCTAGCTACCAGATGAGGAATCTATTTGCTTCACCGTTAAACAATATCATGTTGTAGCTCCTATGATAATAAATCAAATGTCCTGTAAGTGAGAAAATAATTGAGCGGCAAATAACGTCCTCGTGTGATTTCTGCGAACGCCAACGAAAGAGCCAAAATGGCGGGCGATAATATTAAGTATTTATTGAGCCATAGGAAATTCATTACATCATCAATAGCGAATGACAAGACGCACACGTTTAAATGTAGCCGACCTGCAACGTGATTGGCTGCCGGAAATAAGAGCGACGGAACTACTCTATTCCAAAATTAATTGATCTAAGTACATTCATTCTGGAATAATTAATTTTTTCTACAAACAATGTGTTTTTTTGCAATAAGTTTTCAAAACAGAAAATCGTTATATAATCGACAGTTTACAAGATACACAGGTTGGGTTTGCAGTAAAAAAAAAAAAAAACTCCATTTTTCACAAACATCTGGTCCTTGTATAAAAATCAAGAGGTTTCAGGGGGTTTCACATGAGTACAACGATAACAGTGAAACATCTCTTTTGAAGAGGTGTGCTTAAACGTTCGGTAGTAGCTGTATATTAATGTCGTACAAATCAATGCAGTATAATCACTGTAGATAGATATTGCTAAAAGTAGTTTTTCCATGACACATTTAGTGTTAAAAATTGATAATTATGGAGAAGTGTGGTACAGTGACGAATCAACTTTACAGCGAGTTATACCTGAAAGCTTGATTTGCATAATACTTGTCACTGTACGTTAACAGAAAACCACAATTTAAGTCACACAGAGTTAGTGTGCACTCAATGTTGGTTGCTTGACGGTTGTCAGCCCACTTTGAGGTCTGTGGATATAGAGGAAAAAATTGGATCGGTGTCTGGTAGAGTTCCCGGGTAGCTCAGTTGGTAAAGCGTTCGTAAGTTTAACCAAAGGTCCCGGGTTCGATGCCTGACCTCGGAACAATTTTTCCCTCGAAATTATTGATTTTATTGGGAACTACGAGTACATCACAGGAAGAATCGCTACAGACATTTGAACTAAGCAGCCACTTTTCGATAACTTGTTAAAATTAAATTCCAATACAATTTTAGTAAATATGACAATATTTAATAGGCTTTCTGAGGACTAGGCACCTAAGGACCAAAATAGTAATAGAGGATAAAATAAATGAGCAGGTGAGTAGTTTCAATTATTTGGGTTGCAACGTATCCTATTTCTTTTTTTCGTTGTTGGTAACTCTATAGCATCTACAGAGGTGTGAAAATTATTAGAATAATCTTAATTTTAAAGGTTTTTTAATAGTTCCTTCACAAATATTAATTGAATTGATGAATATTGGTATGTATTACTATACTGATGAAGGATATATTTACTACTAACAATGCCGGAAAGCATTGTTGTACATTGGTATTTTTCTTATTTTACAATTGTTATGGGAATTCAGAAATTATTATATTATGCTGGCGGAATTGGAAATATAAAAAATTATATGCACGAAACAGATGTATACGTTCATTTGAACCTTCACAACAATGTAAACGCAAAGAACAATTTGTTTAAAGCATTTCTTAATTAATTTTTTATGTTTCCAATTCCGCCAACATAATATAATAATTTCTGAATTCCCATAACAATTGTAAAATAAGAAAAATACCAATGTACAACAATGCTTTCCGGCATTGTTAGTAGTAAATATATCCTACATCAGTATAGTAATATTATATACCAATATTCATCAATTCAATGAATATTTGTGAAGGAACTATTAAAAAAACCTTTAAAATTAAGATTATTCTAATAATTTTCACACCTCTGTATTAGATGCCTTATGGTTGTGCTAAGAGATGGAGTTACTTGTCAACAATGTGACGCTGAAACGTGTGTTCAGGTTACTGCCCAGCGACAGTCCTGATGTATTTTTATATTTGTGATAATTGGTTAATTAATATTAACCCGGCACACTCACAATTACACTCACATTCGTACAAATTTCCAGACTCTAGACACCCAGGTAATTCCTCTTCTTCAACAAAAATTCACCGAGAGCCGAACCCGGGACCTCCTGATCTGGAAGCCAGCATGCTGACCAACAGATCACGGAGGCAGTCTGCGAAAATAACGATGTTAACAACAAAATAAATAAATTCCAGAGAATGTGCGGTGCAATAAAAATAACTTTATCCCAGTTAAACACTAAAAGAGACCCAACTAAAATTCTATAAAGTAATGGCAGTCCCTGTTCTTATGTATGGCAGTGAAAACTGGGCATTGACTCGAACAGAAAGAAGAAAGATAGAGGCTGCAGAGATGAGATTATTTAGATCAGTGGCAGGATACACTCTATTGGACCAGAAAAGAAGCACAGACATAGGGACGGAACTGGGAATTTTCAACTTAAACGACAGATTAGCAAGACAAAAGAAAAACTGGAAAGAACATATCTGCAGTACTTGGGAAAAGTGATACAAGTCAGTTTCCACAAACCTTTTTTGATAATTTATTGACAAATTACTGAACATCTGCTCGCTTGGAAAAAAATACATAAGTATTTCTCCCATTACAATAATTCATACAGAAAAAAATCAAATCGACATAAACCAGTGTAAGTTGTCAATAAATGATCAAAAAAGGTTTGTGGAAACTGACTTGTGTCACTTTTCCCAAGCACTACGATATATTAAAGACTAGCCGTACCCGTGCGCTCCGCTGCACCCGTTAGAAATAAATATAAAGTAATTACATAATTAAAATATGACGTTTGGTCCAGGGAACATTCGTGTTTGATATAAGAATAAATCGTTTATTATGTTACTTAATTTAAATTGTATTAAACAATTAAAACGCGATCATTTTGATCCAGAGACCACTCATTTGGTCATAAAAATTATTTTAGGAAATACAGGAAACGAATGCCTATCAAGTTTTCTGTGAATAAGAAGCTATTTTAATCTTACCTGTCCTCGATTCACTCAGAAGTTACTATAATAACATTATAGCATTATGTCCATCTAGAGAAACTACACTTTCAAATGGTGAATTAATAATTAATTATACAAATCGGTTAATTTAGCTTCCGATATTACTTCATATAAACACAGAAACATTCTCTGTAGGCTACCGTATGTTTCACAGCTTTCGATTGTTGATGTCCAAGGCCCCTTATAGACGAAGTCATTTGTTTTTTATTTCATTACTCCACCTTAGATGGCGTTGTTATTGTAATTTTGAAACTTATTTATCTCATTAAATATCAATCCTATAAAAATTTTGCATGGAATAAAACTTATCGGGAATTATTTTTAAAGAAACTTTTGTTATGTAATATTTTAATGAAAATTAATAATAAGGGAGATATTTCGATTTATTTAATTCAAGCCCCGTTATAACCCTCCTTTTAAATAAAATATTTTTAATACCATATAGCCTAAATTCTAAGTTACAACGAACTTAATTTTTATTCCAATTTTCATATAAATCGGTTCAGCCATTATCGCGTGAAAAGGTAACAAACATCCAGACAGACAGACAGACTTACAAACAAAAATTTCAAAAAAGCGATTTTCGGTTTCAGGGTGGTTAATTATATATGTTAGGACCAATTATTTTTGGAAAATCGAAAATTACCAGAAAAATTTCGGCTACAGATTTAAGTATTATTAGTATAGATGAATGAAGACAGATTCCCAAATAAAATACTGACCTACAGACCGGAAGGAAGGAGGAATGTCGGAAGACCCCGCTATAGATGGAAGGACACTTTCCAAGAGGAAGGAACAGGCCACCAGGCCTAAACCTTGAAGATGATGATGATGATGGTGATGGTGATGGTGATGGTGATTAGTAGTAGTAGTAGTAGTAGTAGTAGTAGTAGTAGTAGTAGTAGGGTTAAGAAGGGCGCGTCAGCTACTATGGCTATTTGCGCCCTTATCTGAAATTCTTAATATAACAAAGACATAAATAATATAATAATCAGTGTGCTAAAAGAACTAAAAGGCGTTGTCACGGTAAAACGAGACACACAAATGCAGTATACATCAGGTGATTTCTACAGAATCATAAAAGTGAGCAATTCTACCACACTAAGTGGTATTCAAAACGAACAAATAAAACAATAAAACTAAGGCCACCAGAGATAACTTGTGAATCATATTTTAAAACCATAAAATTTTATAAAATATTCGGATGTATAAAGTTCGAAATGTCAACAATGTAAAATCAAATATAAAACAACAAATGTAACCTCCGGATGTAAAAGGCCCGGAGGATAAGTAAAACGGATCAATAAAAAACTAAATCACCTTATCCAGTCCTGTATTTGATAAAAATCTCAGAACTGCATTTGTACAATTAAAATCATTTCCAAGAGCGTCACGTAATGTCGGCCGAATTCCATATTGCCTCCGTGCATGGTCATATTTCCTGCAACGCAATAAAAAGTGTTCCACCGTAAGTGGAACATGGCACATATCGCACTCCGGCTGAGGCTCGCCACGTAGGAGATGGCCGTGTGTCAGATGACAATGGCCAATCCTCAACCGGGTGAGTAAAACCTCCTCGTGTCGCGACGCTCTTGTAGACGAATCCCAAACTCGAACAGTATTCTTTATATTTCGTAATTTGTTTCCCTCGATGATGATGATGATGATGATGACGATGATGATGATGATGACGATGATGACAATATTTCATATTTACACCCGTAATTTTCGAATAAATAGAGTAATATACGGGCAATTTAAATCGCTCTTTACTTTCGAAAAACCCTATAGTATTACATATTCTGTAGGCTATATTTATAGGTGAGGATTTAATCCGCAGACTGCGTCTGCAAGCAAACGGGTTTACCGGCCGTGAGCGGCGATGACGTGGTTCAACGTTCGAGCCCCGCAAAGGTCACTCGGGCAGCAGGCTCGCGATCAACGTGACGATCATTACGGCTGAGTCCATGATCATCGAGGCACATCCAAGGTTGGCGACGTGGAAGGCTTGTTTTTACTTTGAGCGCCGGACATTCCTTTCATTTTTGTTGGTACGAACAAGTGGCTCCCCTCTCAGCTTAAGAACATAGGCTATAACACTTCACAACGCTCTCATGGGTTCGTTTATGTGTCCCGAGTTTTGTGGGGAGTTTTGCGGCTATGAATTTTATAAGTCGACATAAGTATCTTACCGTACATATCACTACGGCAGAGAAGCAGAGGTTTATTGCTGTCTTAACTTCGTCACTAGGGGCCTTATTCATAGACATCACGCTAACCCACGCTACAAGCGTGCTAAACTAGCCACGGTTATGGAATTGTATTGTATTTATTAACATTCCATGGTATTCATACATTGCTTTACAGCTAGAATATGGAACAAGTCAAAAAACTTAATACTATTACAAAGTCTTAATTTATAGTCACAGTCTAGATGAAATACATACAGACGAGATTTACAATATAGTCTACTAGTACAACATATAGTTTTAGTATCAATTTCATGAAGTGTTATTGAATGTCATGAATTCACTTACAGAATAGAAGGCGTGAGAAATTAGGTACTTCTTTAATTTGGCCCTAAATAATCTTATGTTTTGAGTTTCATAGGGAGGCTATTAAAAATTTTTACTGCCATATAACGCATTCCTTTTCGATAGCACGATAGACTTGCCGATGGTGTATGAAAGCCATTTCTTTGACGTGTATTTAAGCTATGAACTGTTGAATTAGTTACAAAGTTTTCACGATTACATACGAGGAAGACTATTAATGAAAAGATATACTGACAAGCCATGGGCATTATTTGTAGTTTTTTGAAAATAGTCCTACAAGATTCCCTAGATTTGGCACCTACTATTATTATAATTACTCTTTTTTGTAATAGAAATATACTGTTACTATCTGTGGAATTTCCCCAGAATATTATTCCAAAACTCATTACCGAGTGGAAGTATGCAAAGTATATTGTTTTTAAGGTATTGATATTTACTATCTTTTGCATAGTTCTAATAGCAAAACAAGCTGAATTTAGTTTGGGGGTAATTTCTTTAATATGATTTTTCCAATTTAACACATTATCGATTTTTAAGCCAAGAAATTTGGTTGTCGTTGTTTCTAATAGGGATCTGTTGTTAATTATTGCGCTAGAAGTTTGCGAGGTTGAATTTGCAGAGGATTTAAATTGAATTATGTTAGTTTTGTTACAATTTAATACCAATTTATTGTCTGAGAACCAGTCACATATTTTGAAGAGAATTTCCTCTGTTGAAGATTGGAATGGGTTGGAGTTATTGGCTGTAATTACTATACTTGTGTCATCTGCAAATAATAATTATAGCCAGGTTACTTTTACGGGATTCATAGACGCCGATTATTCAGTGGCTACGTTAGTCGGCGTATTACCTTTGGAAAATGTTACACGATGTTGGAAATGTTACTACGCTTGTGCAGACTGGCCGTTATCATGCTCAGACGCAAGCGATTCTGGATCGTTTCTGTTTATTTGTGAGGTTATTGGCGATATTAAACTACAAGAAATTATTTGTTTTTTCTTCTGTGGTAATAAAAGCAAGAAATATACATGGAAGCGTAGGGTAATTCGACTACACAGACAAAATGTCCAAAATGTAAGTATAAATGTTATAATATTATACGTAAGATTTTTAGGTTAGGCCTAGATGTAACTATTACGAAATATTGGATTTGAAAGAATGAATTATTCTAATTCAGTATATATTTGTTTAGTTTTAGTTGAAGAAATAACTAAAAACAACTGGTGGAGGATGCCCTGTTCCCGAAATTGATGACGTAGGCAACAACATAATGTATAGGCCTAATTATATCAGAACAATTGTAAAACTCAGAGAAAACAGTAGGCCTAAAAATGCTTAATAAGAGAGAAATATTGAGGAGAGCCTTCCGATATTAAATTTTCACCACGACATAATGTATAGGCCTACTTATATCAGAACAATTACAGAACTCAAAGAAAACAGTACGCTAAAAAATGCTTAATTAGAGAAAATATTGAGAAGAACCTTCCGATATTAAATTTTTATCACTACATCTAGAGTAATAACGGATTGTAGTTAGAAATTGTGTTTCAACTGAAATTGGTAACTGCGATCATCTTTGTTTTCATATAGGTTAGGACGCAGCAAACTATCAATCTCACATTTTCCGTAGCGAATCAGGTAAGTTTCTAAAATTAACATCATGAGACGTTCTAAATACATTAATTTTGTAAGATATATTTTCCTCCTTCGTCTCATTTCACGAATTCGACGAAGAAAAGCCACGTTATAAACTTCATAGCGAGCCATGTTGCAGAGTTAGCCCACCTTTTAAACTACCCTACCGG